>NW_008653195.1:37445-50501 GCF_000695815.1 Acanthisitta chloris
CCTGGAGCCCCTTCAGCTCCTGCAGGTTGCTCTGAGGTCTCCACACAACCTTCTCTTCCCCAGGCAACAGAGTCTGAATTGCTGAAATGGTTTGAAGACCTTCTTCATGTTATTTACCCTTGCCCCAGTTCTTGGTCTGACACTGGCAGCTTCTTGGAGTCCTTGTGCCGACCCTTGGGCAGATGAGGTCTCTGCCTGAAGGAAGAGGCTGTTGTAAGGGATCTGTGGGAGATGGGAGTTGATGTGATGTGGTCAGTGGGACTTTGAGTGCCAGGGACAAGCTTGTGAGGGTCCTAAATGAGAAGAGTGACTGTCCAGTGGGTGCTTAACGTGATGGAAAGAGCGTACACGTACAGGGTGGCGAGACATACAGAATCTTCTCTAAACTATTGCTCTACAGAAAGGCTATGGGAGGAGTAGTGTTTCCTCCAAGAATATGTGGCCAGTGTCCATATTGCAAAGCTGAAGGAGAAGATGCCTTGGGCATGGCTGGGATTTGGGGCTCCAGAGCATTAAGAGTCAGTACAACCCAACCAGTGTCAGAGAAGGGAAGGAGGAGGAATCTGAGGCTGCATCTCATCTGAAGAGGTTGAAGGTGCAAGATCCAGCCTTGGTGTCTTTCTTCCAGCTTGTCAGAGGGTCTCCAGGAGAAGCTGTGCCTCTGGCACCTCTGTGAGGGCAGTGTAGACTCATTTAGAGTGTTGACCCTTTGGAGCTGGTCTGTTACTAACCATTCCTCACTGAGATATTCCGTGGAGTCAAAATTCACAACATCACTCTAATTCTACTAGTTTGATGGTAATAAATTCAGTGAATGAGGTAAATGAAGCTGAAGTGAGTGAAAGGTTTTCATGTTGGTGATCCCATACAGGTATCTCTTCTTGTCTATGGGGAAGCACCTCAGGGGCAAGAGACCCCAGGGGTGGCACAGCCTGAAGAACTGGTGTCTGAGGACACAAGGCAGACTAAAATTAGGAAAAAGCAATGTGGCCAACCTGATGTTACTGATGGAGAAAGATCCTAGACTGGACCTGAATGACACCTCTTCAGGTGCCTCTTGCCTCTTGCCTCCCTGATTTTTGCTGGTTATTCTGGTTACTAGCAGTAGTCAGGTCTGCAAGAAAATCCATCACCTCCACTACATTGTGAACATTTTGGGCTCCTGTGGTGCTTGGAGAAGCTGCTTCATACTCTTTCTCCTTCAGAGACCAGTTGGAGTTTGTACCTCTCCTATAGCACATCACATTCTTGGTTAGGGAAGTAACCAACACCAAAATGCATTTTAGGGCATGACATATAACCCCAGAATTAGCCCAAAACAGTAATGATGCCTAAATGTTTCCTTTTATGCATCAGAGTAGTTGCATTTCAAAAGAGAAATCTTTGTGCTTCATGATGAAAAATGAGCCTTATTTTTAGTTGGGAGCATTCAATTATTCTTTCTTTTTTTTTTTTTTTTTTCAAGAAAGCACTTAAAAGCAAACTAAAAGCTCTGCATTTTCCTAGTAAGATTTGTTGCTGTCCAGAAGTTCAGTTTGCTGGGAAATAGAACTTTTTGGGAATGGCCTTAATTATTCTATTGCAGTTTCAAAGGAGGTGACAGGAGCATGTGCTGGAAAAGGAACAGCCCTTAGAAAAGGCAGTAAGTGATCAAGTCTCCCCCAGGACACAATTTGGGTAATACAATCTGCTCAAACAACAAGTTCTTTAAACTTGGGGGGAAATTTCTTTTGAGCTTGAACAGGTCAATAGCATTTTGCCCCATTTGGAAAGGAATAGAAAAATTAGCTTTTTTTTTTTCATATTTCTTGCCAGCATTTGTGTTATTTAACAGCCTTTTAGAAACCCATTTCCTGTGCTATTTTCAGCTGCAGGCACAGTTAGGAGACCACAGCTGAGTGACGATTTGAATCTCTAGACAGCTCAGGAGATAAGTCAAAACAAATTTCAGGATGTTCCTCTAAAGAGCTGTTTCCACTTTAGTCAGTCCCATTGGGAACCTGATTAAAGAATCACCTAATCTGCTACACATTTTATACATTTAAACAGGTCCATTTGAAAGAAAGTTGGGGAAATTTGCTGTGCAGTGAATACGTAATGAACAGTGCTGGGGGAGGCTGCAAATTGCTGCTGGGTTTTAGCTCTTGATGTTGATAACTTTATGGTATCCTGGTTGGGTTTTTATCTTCCAGGCTGCTACACCTTGCAGGACAACTCCTTTGCTCCCAAAGAACAGAATGATGCAGCAAGGCTGCTTGATGTGAGAAAGATGATAAGCAGAGGGAGGTAAAGGAATGTGTTGTGATATGGGCAGGGAAGATTGGCATGTGAAAAGAAGGAAGGCAAATATGGATCAGGTCACTTGGGAAGATGACCTAGTAAAGGAGGAGAAAACATGATCGATCTCTGTGGGTTGTTGTAGTGGTTTCTATTGCAGAGATGTTCAGTATAGAACATCCCTCATCTCCCCTCACTTCTGTCCTCATGCCCTGTGTTCCAGGCCAGGTTGGATGGGGCTTGGACAACTAGCTCTAGTGGAAGATGTCCCTGCCCATGGCAGGGGGTGGAACTGGATGATCTTTAAGGCTCCTTCCAACCCAAACCATTCTATGATTCTCTGATGATTCCATGAACACTCAGCCCTGTCTCTGTGTCCTGAAAACTAGTGATATTATTTCATCCTGTACTTCAGAAATGAAACACAGGACTTGGGTTTTCCCTGTCTTAACTTCTTAACCTTCTCTCTCTTCCCAACCCCATCACAGGGGAACAGCTTGAGGGATTCAGTCCTTGAACACTAGTCTTGCTTTTGACCTCACATAGCTTATGTACCTTTTCCACCACAGCTGGTTTGTCTTGTAAAGGGGATGATATTTATATGTCTAGCACTTAATTTTGGTGTACTGATGCACTAGCTGATTTTAGGTTTTTATCTTCTTTGAATTTGCAGAGGCAAAAGTAGGGCAAATACTCTGTTTCTCTCTGTGATAGCTACTCCTGTTCTCCCTTTCCCACCTTCTAATAGAATCTGAAGCTGAAGGCCCCACTGTGGTTGTCTAATCTGACCTTCTTTGTAACTCACCAGGATCTTTACTATTGATTCTTGCGTCAGTCCCTGCCTTGTGGTTAGGCTGAAGGAGATATTTTGCACATAATCTATTAAAAGCATTGCAGTGCTAGAGTGTGAACTCCATCCCATGGCTCTGGGGCAGCACTTAGAGTGAGAACTCACCCTTCAAAAGGGGTTGTGTGTGTACAAACAGCATTCCACATTTCAGACACTAAATGGCTCTTTCTATCAGCTTCTGACAGTTCCAAGGGAGGTTAAATTTTGACTGTATGGCTGATTGTCTTCTCCTGTCCCTTCTAATCATCTACAAAATTCTAACTGATATCCCCAGAGGTGGTATAGCTAGAATTATCCTCATGAATGAAGTGAGAAATGTGCTCTTCAAGATTTTCTTCTCTCATGTCCATGTTTCTCCTCAGGACGTGGCATTGTCCTGCAGAAATGTCACACCAGGTGCTCAGATGTTTTCAGACTTCTTCAAGTGAGGTGCTGGGAGAACAGAATGGTCTGAAATGTCTCATGGCCTTGCTGGTAAGAAAAACAAACATGCACCATCCCATCCTAATTTAACAGCCAGGCAGAGAGTGGCCTTTCCCACCTGGGTTTGCCCAGGATGTGATGCTGGGGGTGGCCAAACCTGATCATGTTTCTAAGGGGGAATTAGCCCAGATTAGAGGGGAGGCAATGGTGGTGTTTGTCCTTCCTGGGGACACTCCAATGTCCAGGCCCTCCCCTCAGGACAGCTGCTCACTTCCCTCAGACTGACTGGCAGCCAGGAGCCCCTGGGAATACTGAGGGAATCACCTGCTCCAAACCCCACTGAGACAGCAGGGAAGGGAACAGCTAATATGCTACCCCTTAATCCTAGGTGCTGCCCTGCCTCTTCCCAGTCAGATACCATTACTGGCAAGTAAAACAAAGCTGTGGAAGGGCAGTGCTGCAGGTCTGGCTGCAAACTGATCCAGCTGCACATCGCTTCACCTCCAGCACTGCCAGCAGGCACTGGGGTGAGGGGATGCTGCCTGCTGAGCTTGGCTCCAGGAGGTGCTTTGGGGAGGAGTGGTGGCCTCAACCTCTGGAGGTTGAGGAGTGTGGGAAAAGGCTTTGCTGCCCTGGTGAGGATCCTTTGGTACAGCTCTTGGGGTAGGATGTGGGGTTTGGTTGCTTTCCCACTGGCACTAAAGAAACTAATCCTAGATGGGGCATGTGTTCAGTGGGAGGGCTCAGAAGAAACTCTCCCTGTGCCTGAGAGCTGTTTGGCATCAGATTTCAGAGATTCACCTCTGTTCAGCTGCCTTGGAAAGTTGGAATAGAGGTTGCTGCTTTCCGGATTCAGTCTGTAAATGCCTGATGGTTAGAGCCCTCATTAAGGGGTTGAGGAGTTGAGGTTTGATGCCTTCCCAGATCAGTGGTGCTCAGAGTTCTCCCAGTGCCTTAGAATAGGCCAAACAGCTCTCTGGGGCCAGCAGGATTTTATTTTGGCTAAAACTAGGATGAAAAACTGGAATTTTGTTCAATCAAGCTTTATTGTCATATGCCTCATCCCTGGAAGTGTTCAAGGCCAGGTTGGATGGGGCTTGGAGCAACCTGGGCTAGTGGAAGGAGTCCCTGTAATGGCAAAGGGTGGAATGAGTTCAAGGTCCCTTCCCTCAACCATTCTGTGATGATTCTATACTATTTCATTTCAGTGTAGCTTAAAAAAACCCAACTATTGGATTTCATTCTTCTTGTGATCTCAAAGTCCAGTGCATTTTGAATTCATCAGAACAAAATGCTTTGGTGTTTTCCCATCAAAACTGAAGTGAATTTACAGTCCTGCAAAGTGGTTTAATTTCATTCAATCAACCCTTTCTTAGAAGAAATAAATAATCTCTAGGAAAATCCTTCAAGCAGCCTAGTGCAAAGGGCTGGTACAATCCCTGCCATGGATGGAAAGAGGACAGAAATGTAGAGGACACTGTCAGCTTAGCTGGGGGTGTTAGTGCTTGGAATAGCAAAGCAAACCATTTGAGACAGGTCTGATTGTGCAGCCTGACTGTGTCACTTGAAATTTCAAGGGAACCTTTGAGCTCCAAACAGAACTGATGGGTCTGGACAACCTGTGAAGTCTCTTGCTAAAGAAGCCTATTAGAGCTATGAGGTTTGGTGTGCAAAGAAAAGGTGGCCCAAAGGTTTTGATCACATCCTCTAGGGTGATTAGGTGTGACATTCTTCCTTGCTGTTTGGTATCATTGGTTACCAAACCTGGACAGAAAGTACATGTAAGTGGTATCTTTTTCTCTCCTGTAGGAAGAAAGCATTTGATCTCAGAGATAGAAGCAGTAATTGACTTCATTTAAAGATTAACTCACTGTAATGCCTTCTGAAGAGAAAAATGTTATTAAGAAAGTTGTCAGTCAAAGACTTGATGCCTTTTTTAATACAGCCTGAAAGTGTTATAATTTTAATACCCCAAAGGGCAAAGCAAATTATCAAGCTGAAATTAGAGATTAACAATTTTCAATTTCTCTTCCATCTCTTACATTTCATCTTCCACCTCCTGCTACAGGAAGAAAAGGGAGGGGAAGCAAAAAAAAAAAAAAAAAGCATTTGGCATGAGAGGGGAAGCACAGAAGCCTGACTGAGTTGATATCCTGTGCTCAGAGCTAAATACTGACCTCATGACTGCCCCAGGCAGCAGAGGCTGATTAGAGCTTTGATACAGCAGCACATTCCCCAGGCAGCACAGCAGTGTGTGCAGCCAAGGATTCAGGCACCCAGAGATTCACCTGGCTTACAAAATCACCTGCCCAAAGGAACTTTAAGCCCCCACTTAGGTGTCCCTGAGTCACTAGGGTGGAGTTTGTGCTTTACAGTTTACATTTGCTTCAGCAAAAATGTATTTCCAGACTTGGCTAATAGGGTTTTTGTTGCTGAGATTTGGGTGTGCAAAGGTGTAGAGGATCTGGACCCAATTAAAAATGTTATATTGTAGGTGGAGTTCAGGCTCATAAATCTAGAGCTGTCTTCCTGAAAAGCCCTTTTAGGTGGAGACTGACTTTAGGGGCTCCAAAACTTCAGAGGCACCAGAGTTTGTGACTATTATGGTCCTGAAAGCAAAACTCCTGCCTGGGCAGCAGAACCTCAGTGTGGAGGGGGCATGCAGCTGGAAGGCTGGGCCAGGAGCCACAAATCACAAGTTCCTGTGCCAGAGGGACTTTATCCATGAGGTATTTGTGCACTGTACCTATCTGATGAGGAAAGGAGCTCTGCACAACAGACCACAGTAGCTGAGTGCTGCTTTGAAAAGGCTATTTTTGTCCAGATGAGCTCTGCCCTTGGACACACAATTCCTGGTTCTGCACCATTTGCTCAGGGCATTTTCGGTTGGAGTTTCATTTTTTTTCCTGAGAAGATTAAATCACCATAAACCTTTCAGAGGGTACAGGAGTCTCTTAAACGTCAGCCTGGATTTTTCTGGTTTTTCCAGCTAAAAATGTCTCATACAGAGAATAAGGGGAGAGACAGCAAAGAAAGTTCCTCTAACACACCTGAAAGGAGAAAGGCCTTGTCCTGGCCCCATCTAGAACTAGTTTTAAGAGAGGAGTCTGATTTTCCCTTCCATGTAAATGCCCCTGCAGGATCAGGGGATTGGAGGATCATAGAATCATAGAACTATAGGGGTTGGAATGGAGCTCAGAGCTCACCCAGCCCCAACCCCTGCCCTGGGCAGGGACACCTCCCACCAGAGCAGGTTGCTCAAGGCTTACCCAGCCAGGCCTTGAACCCCACCAGGGTGGGGACAGCCACAGCCTCCCTGGGCAACCTGTGCCAGTGTCTCACCACCCTCACAGGGAAAATTTCTGCCTAAGATCTAACCTAAATTTCCCCTCCTTCCACTTGAAGCTTGAGTCTTTGCTGCATGGCAGCACTGCTGCAGCAGGAGAGGGGAAGAGATGAGTCTAGCAACCACCCTAGGTGAGCTCTGGCTGCAGCTGGTGGCAGGGAGGACCAGAGAAGCTCTCTGACTGGCACAAGTTAGACTGTGCCACACTGATAAGCAGCTATGTGTCTTCAGAGACGTCAGCATCATGTTCTTGTAGACACTCAGGAGCTCTGGGCAGCAGGACTCCAGCACTGCTTGCATTTTCCCATGAAAGATGAGACTGGTGCTGTAAAAGGATGCTCTGGGTGGTTATTGCCTTTGTGTCCTGGTCTTTCCTCCATGTGCAAGAGACATATATTTTCTGGGGGAAGGAGTGAGTTTGAGAGTAATTGAAATGGGAAGAATATTCCTCATGAGCTCTGGGTTGGATAGGGGAATGAGATTCTCTGCTGTGAAAACATTATGCTCCCACCATAATCTACTAAAGCAGTTTTCATTTCCCTGGTGTAGGAAGGTTCTCTTCTCTTATTGCATTTAGTTTGAAATCAGAGCTCTCAAGCTGTTTGATGCTGGGCAGTGTTTATGCCTTGTGTTGTCATAATAAATGCCCCAGATCTATCATAAAAGCAGTTCCTTTGACACAAAGGCCGATTGGAAACTGCAGGAGAGGTGTGGGGCAGTAATGGAGATTTATTTCTTTTGCAAAGGAATTGGATTATCATCTTCTGGAGAGTTATTTTACCTTTCCCCTGCCCAGTCGAGTCACACCAGTTACTGCCATTTATTGTATTAAGTATCTCAAGGCAGAGGGGGACTCAGCCCTTCCATCTCTTTGACTCCTCTTGGTAGGAGAAGGCATTTCAGATGATTTACAGTGCCTGTCCAGCAGCACATCCTTACCACGGCACTTAGCCAAACAACACACTGTTCCTGTGTTTTTGACCTCCATCAGGATGTTACATTTTAATGGGCCTTGTTTTACTACAGTAGGATTTGTTCACTTCTAACCTAACTCCATCATTTCTGGGCCTTTATATGGCTTGGGGTGAAGCAGATTATAAACTTCTTTCAAGGATAGTTTTTATTGTGTTTTGTTTAAGACAAGTTTATTGTTTGCCAGGAAACTACAGAAATGAATATGTCATAGCAGTAACTTCTCTGCTGGAACTCAGGAATCTGTTAGTGAAGAGAACTTGGATCCTTCTGCTCTTGGTCTCTGCACAGTCAGATAGTTGTTTTGTGGCCCTAGGAAATGATTCCTTGAGGCACTTCTGCCTCTCAACTGGCTGTTCCTTACATACACCCAGGCTATAATGGTTAGGGATGGGCTTTGCTGGTTCAACTGGTAACCCACTGGTATAACCCACTGGTATAACCCACTGTTGTGGTTTAACCACAGCAGCAGCCAAGCCCCTCACAGCCCCCACCAGTGGGATCAGAGCATGTTCCAGGAGCTGAAGGGGCTCCAGGGAAGCTGCAGAGGGACTCTTGATTAGGAACTGCAGGGACAGGACAAGGAGTAATGGATTTAAATAGGAGGAGAAATTTTGGTCAGATCTTAGGCAGAAGTTTTTCCCTGTGAGGGTGGTGAGACACTGTCCCAGGTTGCCCAGGGAGGCTGTGGCTGCCCCAACCCTGGCAGTGTTCACAGCCAGGTTGGATGAGCCTTGAGCAACCTGCTCTGGTGGGAGGTGTCCCTGCCCAGGGCAGGGGTTGGCAATGGATCATCTCTAAGCACCATCCCAACCCCTGAAATCCTATGATTCTCAACCATTCCTCTGTCTCTCTGTGCCCAAATACCCATCACTGGGTATTTGGTACCCATCACTGTGGCTGTTCGGTGTCCTGTTGCTGGAGCCTCCCTGGTCTCTGGGTTAGTGGTGGTGATTTGTTTCAGCATTTCTGTGCTAAGTTCTGTGCATCCTCTTGCCGCAGTGATGCCCAAAGCCGCTCCCGACTCGCTCCCCGCGGCCCCGTGCGCCTTCTGTCCGTGGTGCTGAACCCGCCCCGGGGCTGCTGCAGGGAAAGCAGCGACCAAAAACGCTGTCTGAAGAGGTTTGGGGGAGATCTGTACCTCTGGTTCGCAGTGTGGTGTGCTACGAGGTGCACAGATGTGAGCAGCACTGCGCTATGGAAGAGTTGTGAGAGTTGTCCCCGTGGTTCTTAGAGATGCTCCCATCAATCCAGGAGGGAAGGAGAAACCCAAGAGTTCAAATCTGGTGTTGCTCAGGGCTAGGAAAACAAGTTTGTTGTGTTTAATAGAATGTAGAGGCTTTCAGCTCTGCGGGTTTCTGGCTGGCACCTCCCACTAGCACTGAAGCATTGAGAAAAAAGGAAGAAAATAGGTTTAGGCAAGTCTGGGAGCCTCTCCCTAACAGCTCAGAGGGTGGATTTGTGATCTCAATATTTCCACTGAATAACTGCTGGGTGTCTGCATAAGGCAGGGGAAGAGCAGGAGGTAGGAAGTGTAGGTCACTGACAGCCCAAATGTGGGACAGCACTGCCATGAATGGAGCTGTTTGTGAAATCACTTTGCCATGCTAATTGCTTGCGTTATTTTTTTTTACAAACAGGGTGTGTCATTTGAGGCATATTTGAAACCTTTGAGTTGGGGTGTGTTGTAGGGTAGAGATGATCCTGGGCAGAAAATCATGTAGAAGATGTTCTGCAGTTACAAACAGGATTTTCTTATTATGCTAATCGTGTGTTTTCTCTCCGTCAGGGATTTGTGCAAAAGCTGATAATAGAGGGAGTGTTGTGCAGCCCAGAGAGATCTGGCACATAACACTGGTGAGCCCTTTCTTCAAGGGACTGTGTTTTGCCAGCAAGCCTGAGTAAACAGCAGCTGGTTACTGCAGCAATATGGTTCAGGGGGTAGGGGCAGGAGGACTCCCATTGCAGAGTTTGAGGTCCCTTCAGTGCAGCATGGTGAGAGAGGATGAGAAGTTTATGTCTTATGAGATTCACAGCCTTTAGCTTCATGATTCCTGAGCCCATGCATGAGTAATTGATTAATTGAAATCAAACTGTCCTGTCCCACTGCTCAGTAGCAGGAGCTCAGCAATGGCAGTGCCAGGCTGGGACCTCCTCTGGCGATGAATAGAACCTGGCACATCCTCCTGAAATCTATGCAACAAGTTTCTGTTAGTTTGTTTCAATGAAATATTTAAGGAGCAGTTTAAGATGGTTCAAAGCATCTGGAATCTCACATGACCTCAGCACAAGTCCCTTCAGTCCTGCAGACCTTGTGCTGCTTTGTGCTTCTGGTTGGAGTCACTCCAGCACTCGATGTCTTCCTTGGTTTCTAAAGAGAAACAGCTCCTGATTTAGAACATAGCTGCCTTGCTGTCTTTCTACAGGGGATAGAGTAATTCTCCCCAAATTCCTGTCTATCCTTGGATTTGAGTTGCTCTCTGAAGGTGCTTGTTTCCATTGACAAGAAAATGACCACAGAGTGATTTGACTCTTAGCCTATGTACCTTGAGTAAGACCCTTCTGTTGCCTAGGGTGAATGTAGACCTCTATGTCACCTCTCAGGAGCTGATGTGAACAGGCTGTTCTAGAATGGTGTTGAGCATCTATATTTCCAAAAGATGGTGGTGGAAACAGGGAAAAGTTCATCAAAACTGTGATCATAAACTTGGGGGGGGGGGGAAGAAGTCAACCTGATGATGTCCAGAATAAAGAATTAGACTGCAGAAAGTCTGAGACTGGACTTTTTATCCTCCAATTTCAATAACCCCTCTTCAGACCTTATCTAATCTCACTGTCCCTACAGTAGAGCTAACCCTAGTTCCATACCAGGATTGGCTAATTTCCTTTGTTCTCAAGTACCTATGTAAATTGTGCCTCCACTAGATCCATTCTCATCATGAGAAACAGCAGCTGCCACCCTCTTTAGAATCCTTTTCCTGTATTTTCTCTGACCTTGAGCCAGTCAAGCCAAGACCCCAAGATCCCCTGGCACTGGGCAGTGCCACCCCAGCAGCAGAGCTGGTGCCTCCTGTGCACACACAGCAGATCTTTGCCTTGCTCCTCCTTGATCACCAGCAGGGACTAAGGTGTGGTGGAGAACAGAAGGATGTAGAGTCAGTGCTCATCCCTTGTCCCAGTGAGACCATACACATTCCAGCACAGTTTAACTGTAATGACATTGCAAACCAGTAGAAGTTCCTACAAACAACTCACCACTGCCTAATATGGAAAGTAGAACAGTTCTGAGGGGGGAGAGGGATGGGAAGAGGGTACCTAACAACTGTGCAGTGCACACAGAATAGTTAGGGTTGGAAGGGACCTCTGGAGATCATCTAGGCCAATCTAGAGCAGGTGACACAGGGACATGTCCAGGTGGGCTTGGAATGTCTCTAGAGAGGTGACTTCACACCCTCCCTGGGCTTCTGTCCCAGTGCTCTGCCATGTCCATGGAAAGCAGTTCTTCCTTATGTTGAGGTGGAACTCCTTGTGTTTTAGTTTATGACCTTGTCCTGTTGCTGGACATGACTGAAAAGAATCTGGTACCATGCTCTGACCCTCCTTGGAGAGATTTGTGTGGATTGATGAGATGAAAATGAGTTTTCATTAGTCTCTTACTAAATGAGCTGAGGCCTGGTAGGAGCTGGGCTGGGATGTTATAAGCAGTGCCTGTTTGCTGGAGGTGCTTAGAGTGATGGATTTTGAGATGGATTTGTGCTAGCTAAACAAGGTTTATCTGCTTGTGTGAGAAAATGAGGGACAATGTATTGCACAGACCTTCGAACAGGGCTGTGACTCCTGTCCCCCCACAGTCTTGTGCAGCACTGAAGGAGAGTCTTATTACAAAAAAAAGAAGTGATTAAGCAGCCAATTTACCCAAAAAGCCATAGATAAACCACTGCCTCTCCACAGCTAATAGTGCTGTTTGTTATGTCAGAAGCAGCTAATAATGGCCATATTTGTTTGAGTCATAAAACCTCCTTTGCTGGTGCATGCTAATAGAATGTGTTACATGTTCAATTAACCAAACTAATCAAATGAGCTGAGGAGAAATACAATGGGAACAAAGCCCTGATCTATGCTATTCTTTGTTGGGCACAGCAGTTGTTTTTCATGGGCTTTCCTACTAGTCCTTTGAGCAGATTTCCCAGTGATATGCTAACAAATCCTTGCCCAATTAAATAGGCAGGTTTGTTGCTCAAAGACCTAAGAAAGGCTCCCCTAGGACAGCTTACAACCATACTCCCCCTGCCCTGTCACTGTGAGGTACAGTGCAGGGCACAGACTTATCTGCTCCTTGGCAGAGTATTGACCTTGTATACTGAGAAATTAAGCAAGTCAGATCAGCCAAGAGCTAGGATTTTGTGCCTTCCATAAGCTCTGGGCCCGGGTGACCTATGCATTCCCCCAGAGGGTGTTTGGGCACTGGAACAGCTTCTCAGGCCTCAAGCCTGACAGAGCTCAAGGAGTGTCTGAACAAGGCTCTTGGGTACATGGTGTGATTGTTGGGGTGTCCTGTGCAGGGCAGGAGTTGGATTGATGATCCCTGTGGGTCCCTTCCAATTCAGGATATTCTGTGATTCTAAGCCCAAAGACTGAGGTGGGTTTAGGGGAGAGGTGATGTCCAAACATCGTGGCATGAGAAACACTAGTGTCAAGGATAGTACCTAAATCCTTTGCCTCCAGATGTAGTAACTCACAGCCTTATTACCCCTAAGGAACTCTATCCTTTGCTTGGCCTGCTTTGGGCTGAGAGAGGTCCACAACAGATGAGCTGCCCAGGACCTTCCTAGAGCCCAAGTCTCCTGGAGAACCAGGCACAGCAAACTTTGGGAAGCAGAGGAGATGTTATGCACAGCCTGAATTAGTTCTCTGGCATGCAGCAGCTCTGAGATAATTTTTAAAGGTAGAAACACTCTGGTTTTCTGTGGGCAGGGCTGAACAGCTTTGTTGGGGTGACACAGACCTGATGACTCTCAGTTCCACAAACAACAAGAAGAATAAGAGGCAACACCATGTCAAGGGAGAGAAGGTCACAGTTCTGCAGGTTATCTTGTAATGAAGTGACCAGTCCTCTGTGCTGGGAAGGGAAGTCCAGGAGAGAGTCTTGTGCAGGCCTGGGAAAGCTCAGCTTTGCCTCTCCTGCTGA
>NW_008653195.1:50527-57790 GCF_000695815.1 Acanthisitta chloris
CCTGAGATGGCAGAGCTGAGTGTCAGTAGACTTGTATTTGTTATGCAGAGACAAATTTTATGGGTCTGCAAACAGCAAAAGGTTTATAACCACTGCTCTAGATCAAAAGTGCTTCTCAAGAAGTTGCTTTTTTCTGCCACTAAGTGGCTCCAGATGTTGAAATATTCAACAAAATTCCTTTTCTCTTTTTTTTTTCCTTTTGACACACTGAATTTCCCAAGGTCAATCTGTAGCAAAGAAATCCCAGTGCTTTCCCCACACTGAAAACCACCCAACTGCACCATTAAATATTAACTGACAGAAGAGCTCAGTTTGGAGCTTCAGCCTATTTTGGGTTTTTTAATTGCTTGCTTTTTTCTAAAACATGATTTTCCTCTCCATGTGAGGAAGATGGAAGTTTCTCTGAGCTATGGGCAGGGTGAGAGGGGATTCTGTGCTTTGGGAAGTGATGCTCTAGTTCTTTATTGACCTGCAATGAGGGTCAGGGCTCATTGAAATGTTGGTGGCCTTCATGAATGCCCCAATTTCTGCCTTTACTCCACCCCACTGTGTCCTCTTTTCTGCTTCTTCCCTATTCCTTTGGTCCAGGGAGAGATGGAGGGTGACAGTACCCAGCAGGGAGTGTGGGATGGCTGTTGGGTGGCAGACACAGGACAAAGGCTGGTTGAGTGGGAAGAACAGATGGCCACCATGCAGAAATGTTCCTTCCTCTCTAGGGTGCTGGGAAGTGCAGTCAGCACAGCTGCAGTGAGGATTATTTGTGCCTGGATGGTTGCATCTTTCTTTTCCCTTTGGAAATAGATCAAAACTGTGTAAACCTCTGAATTAACACATACATGTATTAGGTGTTCCTATGTGTTGGGTATGGATATGTTCCTCTGGGTCCTTTGAAAAGTCCTACTTGGTCAGTGCTTGAAAACCTTTTTGCTACAAGAAGTCCCTTGAAAAGTCAGATGTTCCATGCCTGCTCCACTGAAGCATAACCCTCCCAGCTGCCTCCAAGTGTGTGTCATTTCATTTTCCTCCCCCCAGAATGAAGCTCCCCTCAGAGCAGCACTTCCAGGAATCATTGCTTTTGTCAACAACTGGCTTTTTTCTCTTTTCTTGGGAAATTTGCCCCCAGCTCTGCTCTAAACAGCTCCAGCTCCTTGTTTGAGCTCTCCAGTGGGCACATTCTTTGGGGCTTGGCTCTGGGTTCTGCCACTCTCCATCCACCTCTGCACAGACAGGTCTTAACACTATTGTCTGCCAAGCACCCTGCAGGGATTTGGGAAGAACAGGCTCCAATGCACAGCTATGGGCTAGAGGCAAACCCCCCATGGAACACACACAGATGTGGAAGAGAGAGGTGCTCAGCTGTCCCAAAGCCCTTTTGCAGTGATGTCTCTCCACCAGCTCCACTTGGCTTTTGACCCCCACCAGCCTGTTCCTGGTTGCACTGGGGTTGGGTCACTGGTGGGTGTCAGAGCTGGGAGGTGCTCCTTTGCCCTTTGCATCCATGGGGAGCTGAAGGCAGCACAGAGAGGAGAAGGCAGAAAGGAAGGGAAGAGCCTGGGATTAAATATTTGCCTGCCAAACTCTTGTGTTTTTCCATAGAGCAGAAGATCTTTTCATTTGTTCTGTTTGACTGTTTGTGCCTTTGGTATCTGCCAGGCTCTCTGGAGAGCACCATTAAATGTGTGGCCTGGGGCAAGCTTTGATGGACAAATCTTTCTTTCTCTTCCCTGTGCCATTAAAAGCCCCAAATCTTTGTCTCTTCATGTCAGGCAACACTGCCCAACACTCAGAGTGATGAATCAGAGCTTCATGGTGTGGCTGTGACTGTTTGTTGGACCTTGTAACCTCCCTCAGAATCAAAGCTGGGGAGCCACAGCTGGAGGACAGAGCTGCTGGAACTGGGGAGCTGTTGGGTTGGGATGGATGGCCATGGAGCATCCTGGCTGCAGGAACAGCCCATGGCTTTCCCTGCCCTGCAGACCCAGGGGCTGTGTGCATGGGAAGGGATCCTTGGGGAAGCATTTCATGGGCTGTGTCTGTGTCTACATCCATGGGGCTGTTAGGGCAGGATGAGGTCCCTGTGCCAGGGCAGCTCTTCCCCAGGAGGGGAGGGCAAAGGGCTGCAGCTTTGGTGGTCCATGAAACCTCCACCTGGGTTGCAGCCCAGGCTGGTTTAAGCTGCACCAGCTGCTGTGGAGCAAAAAGAACCTTTGAAGACCAAGCACAGGTAGTCCACTGCACCCAGCAAATGTCTTAATCTTCTCTTTTCTAAGAAGCTTAGAGCCTTTTGAGATCCCAAATTCCCTTATGAAGCAGCACAAGTCTTCCCTCTGAAACCAGCAGAAAATACACCATGGGATGTTGGGAGAAAGCAAGATCAGCTTTGATTTTTTCCAAGCTAGACAGGTCAAGCAGCTTGAGCCAAGTTGTTTTTTTCCCCAGTAAACTCCAGCCCCTTAGCCCTGTGTCCCAACTCATCAGCTCAGTGTAGTGGTTGGACTGTTTAAATATATTTCTTCTATGAGGGATTTGAACTGGTCAGGGAAATATAAATTATTCTTTCGTGAGTCCTTTCTTTCAATACAGAAAACCAGACGAATGGGGAATTCAGTCCAAAAAAAAACCCACAGAAAATGTTTAATTTTAGGTGTTAAGCAATAACAGAAACTTCAAAACATTTGCAGATAAGTTATTTTTCTGTTGAAAAGCAAAAAACTTTCCCTCACCATATCATTCCAACCAGCTCTCCCTCTCAGGCACAGAAGAAATCAGGAGAAATAATATTTTCCAGCTGGAATAATTGTTTTGATTGTTTGTTTTGTGCTTTCCCAACTCCCATGGGACTAGAACTTTCTCCTCACCTTAGCCTGTGCCCCAGGTATGTAATGGAGCTGGCAGCAAGGTGAGATGATCCCAAACACTCCCAAACTGCTTACCATCACCTTCCTATGGCACCAGTTGGCAAATATACCACGTGCCCTTCTGTTCCCTGTGCTGGAAGAGGATTAGGAAAGAAGGAGAAAACACAGAGGAGGAATTCTAGGCTGTATTCCAGTTTAAGATGAGACTCTAGATGTCGAGGGACATGGATAAGTGGTGAGGAATAGATGTTCAGCAAGGCATTGTGTTCTTACAGTTTCCTGTGATGAAACCATCAGTCAGCAGGTTTAAATCTGAAGGAAACATCATTTCTTCCCTTTGCAATTAAACTGTGGAACTCCCAGTTGTTGGATCTCAGGGAGGCCAAAAGTAAAAAGGAGAGAAAAAGGGAAAGGATAAATGAATGAGAGACAATGGCTCAGGAGCTGCTAATGCTCAGGAGTTGAGGTGCAGAGCTCTGCCTCAGGTGCAATTCCCTCACTGCAGCTGCTGCACATATCCTGCCTTCCACTTGCTTTGTTTCATGCATTTCCCAAGGTAGCTCCTGAGGATTACTGGAGGAAATGATTGGAGGAGAATGGATTTGTCTTCTCCCCTCTGCTGGCAATTCCTGCATTGTTTAACTGCAATCATGCTCTAGGTTAAATCCCAGATTTTGGGAAAGCATTTCTAAACCTCTTCCAGCTATTCCTTATCTGACAATAACTGGATGAAGTGAAGAGGTTTATCCTCACAGAAGAGCTTAGGAAAATCCTATATTCACAAAAGGTCTTTCTTCCCTTGGGGAACTCAGGAATTTCTCCTCTGAAAAATGTATCACCACATCCTTAGACTTCCATTGTGGCTCCCTGCAAATCCTGAGCTGGAATCAGCCTCCAATGAATGTGATGCTGCCATGTAATACTTGCAGTGTGTGTTGCTGTGATGTTCCTTACATGAATATTTGGAGCTGTTCGATTGGAAAACACACAAGAAAGTAAAAACTGTGGCTCTGGATGAAACGGTTGACACCAAACTCTCAAGGGTTCTTGGAGGATTAGGACAGAGACTCTGGCACAGAGTCTGAAGCCCTTAAAAACCCTTGTCTTTTTTTCCCCCCTATTTTTCTGTGAGGATTAAAAAAAGGCAAAACAAAACCACAAACTAACCTTAAGGAGTGAGAAAACAGAAGAATCTTGGCTGGGTAAAAAAAGTGTGTGTTTGTGCCAAGCCCTTTCCCAGCATGATCCCTGTGGAGTGGTTTGGGCTGAGGTCTGTTTGGAGATGCTAAAGCTGGTCCAGCACTGCAGGATGGTGAGGGAGCCTTTGTGCAGAAGGGATGTACACACAAGGTGTATTTTGTTCTTCTTTCTTAAATCTAAGCATCCCTTGGTGTAAAATGAGCTTGGCAGCTCCTCAATTCTACCTACAAGGTCCTGAAGGGAAAAGCCATGGAGCTGAGTTGACCAACCATCAGCTCATGAGCTCCTCTTGGCCCAGTGTGGAGCTGTGCAGTTCTGCCCTGGGGGAACAAAGGGGTGAGACATGGTCCTTTAGGAGGTGTGCACAGGAAAAGGGTGAAATGGAGGTTTTCTCCATCCGATTTCCATCCCAGCCTTGTGGGTGCTCACACCTAACCTCTCAGACGGAGCAGGAGTTGAGTTCTCCACCAGCTGCAGATGTCTCTTGCTGAATGCCCTCTCTGATGATGATGAGGAAGGATATGCACAGAACATGGTGGCAGATAAGAGGTGCATTTAGTGCTGAGCACATGTCAGGCATGCCTGGGATTCCTGGAGGTGGTTGGTGAAAGGGACTGGGAAAGGTTAACAGAGGATTCCTGCACTGAGAGATTCCTGCACTGAGGTTCCCCTTCCTCCCAGGGGCCTCTCTGCATTGGTGTTACCTTTAAACAACAACCACCTCTGTTTTCCCAGTGCTGTGTGTGGACAGATCCAGAGCAGCTTTGTGTCTTTTAACAGTTAAAGAAAAGAGAAGGAAATATTAAAGCTTCTTTCCCACCTTGAGACCTGACCAAACCTGCCTGCTCTGAGGTGGAGGTGTGCAGCACCAGTATCCAGGGGGAAAGGCTGTTTGTGTTAGACATTTTGCCTGCAGACCTGGGAATTGATCCCATGCCATTAAAAGCAGGGAGTTTGCCCATTCACTTAAGCAGGAGCTAGTTCAGGCCCTGAACCTCCTGATGTTGGGAGGGAGTGGATGCATCTTGCAAAAACATCTTTGCTCTGACCTGTTTTCTGGTTGTCTGAGTGCAGGGGAATTAGTAACACAGGGTTTGCAACACTTGGACTGAGCAACTTATCCTCCTTCCTCAAACTTTCCTTAGAACTAGAATCTTCTTCATAGAGTCTTTTAGGATACCTGGAGAGACTTTGGTAGATTTTTGTCATCTCTCAAAAAAACAGACAACGAAATGTTAGTTTGAATACCTTGAATTTATTCAGGCATTTATTTTAAAAGTATCCCTCAAAATGTAGGTGTGACCAGTGTCCCTGGATGTAGAAGTGATCCCTCTAGGTTTCTAGGGAAGAAAATCACAGTGAGCTTTGTAAGGTTTGTGACCCAAGAAGCTGCAGGGCCAAAGCTTGGGGGGTGTTTTCCCAGTGCTGTAGGAGTGACCTTGGTCGAGACATCTAATCTCTGTGATCTCCCCGGGGTGGGAACAGCATGTTCCTTTCCCCATAGACTGGGAACTGATGGTAGAGATCAGCTCTCAAGGAGGCAAAGCTCTCTGGAATTTCAACGTTACTGTTCTGGCCTCTTTATTTCTGGCTTTAATTTCACCTCTTTGCCAATGGAAGGGAGGGAAATCAGTTTCAAGGCATTTAGCTGCTGTCACTGCTTTCAGTCTCTGCCCCTCACTCACTGTGGTGCTGCAGGACCAAACCTCCAAAGCCTGGGAGGAGTAGCTGATCCCAATGAGTGCTGTGCAGATCTTCTGAAGGGTCTCAGGCTGGAGAGATGGGCAGGATGAAACCTTTGAAACTCAACTAAGGCCACTGCAGGCTCCTGCACCTGGGAAGGGATAACCCCAGGCACCTGTACAGCCTGGGACTGACCTGCTGGAGAGCAGGGAGGTGTCAGAGGATGGATCAGGCTCTGCTCTGTGGTGCCCAGCAATAGGACAAGAGGCAATAGGCAGGAACTGATGCCCAGCAAGTTCTACCTGAACCTAAGGAAGAACTTCTCCCCTGTGAGGTGCTGAGACACTAGCACAGGTTGCCCAGAGAAGCTGTGGCTGCTTCATCCCTGGAAATATTCCAGGCCAGGTTGGATGGGGCTTGGAGCAACCTGGGCTGGTGGAGGGTGTCCCTGCCCATAGCAGGGGGTGGAACAAGATGATCTTTAAGGTTCCTTCCAACCCAAACTGTTCTGGGATTATGTGATGCACAGAACATTCCACCTGAACATGAGGAAGAACTTCTTTACTGTATGGGCTGCTGAGCACTGGCTCAAGCTGTCCAGGGAGGGTGTGGAGTCTCCTTCTCTGGATAGTCAGAGATTCCTATTCAAAACCTGAACAGACACATAGAGCAACATCTCGAGGTGGTACCAGTGCACTCCAGTGGTTCCTGCCAACCTCAGCCATTGACTCTGGGAAAAGCCTGTCCTGAGACAGGCGCAGCCAGGGGCAGGGAACGGCCCCATCCTGGGATCAGGCAATGAGGAGAGCTGAAAACCCTGGCAAGACAACCCTCAGGGCGCGGTGGAGAGGCGGAGGAGCCGGCAGAGGGCACTCGGAGCCCAACACAGCCCCAGTGCAGTTCCAGTACAGCCCCAGTGCAGCCCTACACAGCCCGGCAGAGCTGGTTATCCTCAGCCAGAAGGAGTTGTAAGCAAAATTCAACCCAACTCCGCTGCATTCATCAGCCTGAACTCAATGCTTTGCAGTATTTGCTCCCTCCTGGCTCGCTGCATCCCAGGGCAGCTCCCACTGAACGTGTGATTCCTCGTGCTCAAAAGCCTAGGCAGACCCAAGGCAGGAGCTAGCAGCATCCCTCAGTGAGAAATGTGCTGTCACCAAGTGTTTTAAGCCATGCCGAGGGGTTGGCTTCGATTCACCTACTTGCTAGAAAAAAAACTACTCTTTGTTTGTTTATGTGCCAGCTTTCCATCCTTAGCCTCTCTCCGTGTTCTAGCTGCAGAGTTTGTGTATTTTTGGTGATAAAATCCAGTTTTGCTCCATCTGGAGCCTTAAATCTCCCAATTCCCTCTTTATTCCAGATGCAGAGAGGGTGGTAGTTGCAAGTAATGTGTGAGGAATTGGGGTGCTTATTTTTTTAAGGGGTGGAAATATCCCTGATGAGTCCTGAGCAGCCAATCACTGCTCCTAACTCCTGAGCATAGTATCATAGTATCTTAAGGGGTTGAGATGGAGCTTAGAGA
>NW_008653196.1:0-65990 GCF_000695815.1 Acanthisitta chloris
TATATGTGCATTGAAATTAATGAATAATTACAAAATGAGGGTTTTTTTAATATATACAAGTAACAATTATCATTAAAACTCTCCCTATAAAACATTTTGGGGTTAGTCCTTCCAGTCTTTCCTGTTGAAACTCTACTCACCTGCAGCATAGCTGAACTCCCTAAAAGTCTGCACTTTTCTCTGTGGTCCTATAAATATCTTATTAATCTCATCCTCTCAGAGATGGGAGATCTGGGCTCAGTTTCTCTCTCCAGAGTCAAAAGAAAGGAACCTTTATTCTGTGGAGTTTGGAATAGGGAGAATGCAGAAAGTGTGTTGCAAAAGGCCTGGCTGCCTAATGGATTTGGCCCTACAGGGAAGCTGGATGGTGGACAATTTAACCTATGAATTCTGTTCTCATCCTTGGCATGGAAGAAGCAATAACCAGCTTACTTTTGAGCAGCCTCAGGCTCTCTGTGCTCGTTCAGTGGCTGAAATTTAAAGGATTTTATTGGCAGACACTAAAGTGAGGTAAGTGTGCCCTCAGGATCTAACTAGGGCATCAAGGGACTGAGTTCTGCTCTTCCACCTAAGCACTGTAGGTGATGGTACAGAATGTCTCTCCTGTGAAGTAACATGATTAGCTGGTAGTGGAAAATTTGTCCAGGTTTGTAATGCTTTGTCAGAATTTGGCGTGCATGACATTGTCTGGGGTGATTTTCCTGCAACTTGTCTTACTGCTTCACATCCAAATGTGCTATCTGAAAATACTGTTGTGGTGCCAGAAGACATTTTATTTCCAGATTCTGTGTTAACTTTTCAGGAAACATATTCTGCCAAAGGCATCAATTAACATAGTTGGGCAGTCTACTGTACACATCAGTGAGCTGAAACAGTTTGTGGTATTCATTTTCCTGATTTAATGGGTCTGCCCTAAACGCTTGGAGGGTGGTTAAAACAGCTGCTTTTTGAGCCTGGCTCTCAGAGCATCTCCATAACAGACTGGCCTGGTGTTCAGTACTGCCTCCTCCTGGATAAATTTCATCTGAGGTAGAGGAAAGGCATGTGGACAAACATGAAACCTGGAGAGAACCTAAGGCATGATGGTATGTGTAAAGCCAGCAGCTATTTTGCAATGAATCACCTCCTACCTTTTCAGACAAGCTCTCTCTCTTTAATATTGTAAATTTTTTTGGTTGCTTAAGAGCCTATTCACAGGCCTGAAGTAGTAGATGTGTTTCACATGCATTCTTAGCTTAATCTGGAGTTTCTTGTCCATATATCCATAACAACAAGTGAATGTTGATTACTGATGGTTTAAAAATTACTCAATCAGAAGTCATATTGTATTCATAAATACAATTTACAGAAAGAGTTTTCTCTCTCCTCATGCAGAATACATCCTACATTGGGAATTCTGAGAAAAGTATATACAATCTGAGCTGGATACAGGAAATTTGGGCACAAACCTAACCAAGAAACATGAGAGCTAAACCATAACAATGCTTTTAGTCAGCTTCCATTTCAAAGAAAAATGTCTTCTCTTTATTTCTGGGTCTGTGACACTGCAGCTTTACTAACATTCTTTCTTTTGTATAATTTGTTCTCCTTGCCCAGAAAAATATGACAGAATCTCTGTTTGTTTATGAACTGCAGTGAAAAATAGAGAGGCAAGATGACATATTTGTACATTAGCCACTTGCCTTAAGTCTCCTCTCTCTGATCCTGCAGTAGTTAATTGAAGACTACACAGACAGTTAGATGGGAAATCCTGTCCTGTCCTCTCCACCATCTATCTCTGGCTGCAGATTCCTGTCTACTTCCCTGCACTAGCTTGGGTCCCTGACACTGCAGCTTTACTAACATTCTTTCTTTTGTATAATTTGTTCTCCTTGCCCAGAAAAATATGACAGAATCTCTGTTTGTTTATGAACTGCAGTGAAAAATAGAGAGGCATAGAAAAATATGACAGATTCTCTGTTTGTTCATGAACTGCAGTGAAAAATAGAGAGGCAAGATGACATATTTGTACATTAGCCACTTGCCTTAAGTCTCCTCTCTCTGATCCTGCAGTAGTTAATTGAAGACTACACAGACAGTTAGATGGGAAATCCTGTCCTGTCCTCTCCACCATCTATCTCTGGCTGCAGATTCCTGTCTACTTCCCTGCACTAGCTCAGTGTGTCAAATCAGCACTCTGTGGTCAGTCCAACAGTCAAATAAGGAAAACCAATCTGTCAGTCAGCTGTGATGCCACATCCTTAATGATCTGTATTTAAGGAACAGTTTTGTCTTTGACTCATCTAGAGGAAATCTGCAGTTGCTCACACCTCATTCTTAATCTAAAAGGCAGAGAAATCTTCAGGCACTGGATATCAGCCTTAGTCAGCATTCTTTCTCTTTGCCTTGAAATCCTTTAAATGCAAAGCAACATTGGCATCATAACCTCAAGTGTGATTTGAGCTTAGAGAAACTTGATGTAATTGTGCTGAGACAGCACTTTGAACATATTAACAAAAATAAATAGATTTGGCAGGATATGAGCCCTGAACTGCAACTGACAATTGAATTTGTATCTTAAATATATATTGCTGAAACTTTTAATGACACATTTATTCACCAAGAGGTTCCACTGTCCTGTGAGCATGTGATGAAACAGCTGAGGTCATGGCTGGGTCTGTCTGTAACACAGCTAGGTTGGGTGTGCCAAATTCATGTTGGTTGGAATTAAGGGCACTGCATTCATTTGAGGGCATTCCCTTAGTACTCTCAGCTCTGGTTTGGTCAGCATAAGACAAACTTGAACTTTTGTGCTAAGATATCATAGGACTTTTTAGCAGGAGAAGTTGATATATGCCTTGGCATACTGAAATTTTGGAAACCAACAATCAGAGCTGTGAAATCTTCATTACCAGCAAAGCATTGGAGCAAATCCTCTTAATTACCTGCAGCTCCACAAGATACTGCCATGATATTACTTCCATTTCAGCTGAGCTCTAGGACAGAATATACGAAGGTGGATGATGAAGTTTTTATATAACGTTGGTCTTAGAAAAAGACAAATTAGCTACTCATATTTTGCTATCATGTGACAGACAA
Source organism: Acanthisitta chloris (assembly GCF_000695815.1). Lineage (NCBI taxonomy): Eukaryota > Metazoa > Chordata > Aves > Passeriformes > Acanthisittidae > Acanthisitta > Acanthisitta chloris. Next base: position 3,079 of record NW_008653196.1, read on the forward strand.
CCAATCCTATCTCAGACAGATCTCAAGAAAATGTCTGTCTTATTGTGTTAATTGTGAGTCCTTAAAATAGACTTTTCATTACATTTTAAGTCTTCTTGGGGTAGGGAAAAATGATATTACTGATGGAGTGTTAACATCTTTGGCCACCTGGATGTGAGCAACACACAGAAACATGAATATTTTCTTAAAAATGTGATCACTGCTTTGAAGAATACTCTTTGCCATTAAGACTTACAAACTTAATATTTCCCTATAATCAAAGAAGCCATTATATATACCTATATGTTTCTGTATAATATTTTTGGCAATATTTGCATACAGACAATATTTTATGATTAACATGTAGTTAGGAGATATGTTATCTGCATGAAATCTATATTTACAGTAAATTTAACCTGTGCATCTCTGAACATTTCTTTCTGTGCATCAGTTGGTATATTTTCTTCATGTATATTGGGGAGGTATTTCAGTTGTGTGATCAAAATTTGCTGAACTGTGGTTTATAGCAGACAATTAACAGCTGTTAAATAGGATTATTGCAGGCTGTTATCTTCACGTAGCATCGATTCAAATGCTAATTTCACTCAATTTACTTCTCATAAGACCACTGGATTGCCAGGTACACTGTGCTTGTGATGAATGACAAGATAGATCTGAAAATAATATAATCTACTTAAAATATGTATCGGTAGATTTTATGTGCTGGTTTGCAGCTCCTTGGCACAGGTCAGAATTCACAAGTGGAGTGTGATGCTTGTGAGGAAGTGGTAGAATCAGGCCTAGCCCAAAAAAATTGTTGTAAAACAAGGTTTCCTAGGAGGTTTTTTTGGGTGTGACGATAAATATAATTTTGTTAATGAAAACAAATACTGCTTTTCACCTTTTGGTTGTTTCACCTCTTGAAGAATGGCATTCATGCTGGGAGTTACGGTAGAATAAAAGTCATCTTTGGGTCATGTGCTGTGTCTAACTGGTGCACATCTGAAGAACCATGGTTTAAAATTCAAAGTACAGCTTTTTCATGCAAAGTTAACTAGCATTTTCTCTTATCAGCCTTTTCCTCCTCTGGTCTTTCAGAGGCACCTTCACAGTGCTTCACTCCCCTGCTAACCTCAGGGGGTGATAATTTTCTAAGCTTTGCTGTTGGGATGATGTTGTCATGGGAAGACAACATTCCTCTTCCTGCCCTTTACCATCTACTTCCATGGTCAGCCTTTGGCTGGCAGGAGTGATTATACATGTTGATACAATCAGACAGGAAAATAATGCCTCAGAAAGGCATTTCTGAATTAGGTCCCTGCCTTGGGTCCAGGCACTCAACAAGAACATATGATGGTTGGACATTGGGATTGCTGTTTTGGAACTGTGCAGGCTTGGAGTGGCCCCTCAGAACCAGCTGGAAAGCCATACCCTTAAGCTCTGATTTCTCACAAAATTTTGTTTCAGCTTTACAGACAGTATATGTGATCCCTTGGTACTCACACTAGGATCTTGGCAACTGGTCATGGAATGCTTCTGCGTGATGGAGTTCTGGGTATTTTAAGGGAGAATTTGCTAAGTATATGCAGAAATCTTATAAATAACCAATTCTTATTCTTGCCTCTAATGCTTATGAAAGCAGCAAGTTAGTTTTAAAAGATATTTCTGTTAGGTTTGAATTCTGTGCTGTTGTCTGGTAAATTTTTCCATTTACAGGATAGTTAATGCTCCCAAATGTTGAATGATGAGAATTTTAACTGCTCTGATTAGGAGGGAAAGAAAGGAAGTAAGATAAAAGATTGCTGTGTGATTTCAGTTTTGCTGTTGTCTCATGATGTTTAAGGGGTAAATTTTCTTTCATATTTAAACAAAAAAGTGTATAAAGTATTGAAATTAGTGGTAGTGCAGTGAAAGGCCATGCAATAAAATACCACATATATTCTATTAAGTCCAATTATTCTTCTGATCAGCAACTTGTAAGGTATATATTGCATGTTCTATAGTTAACTTTAGACATGACTTTCCAACTAAATCCTTGTCAATAGTAAGTGAAAATATTAAACCTAATTTTATTTTTAATAGTCCAGCGTAGCCTAGAGACCCACAAAACTACAGCAATATTCTTTCATATAATGCTTCTCAGATTCTCCCTAAGTTTTATTTAAGTGGGTTACAACAGGGGAAATTAAAAGCTTATCTTGATGCATAAAATAATAATAAAAATTGAATGAAGTATCACTGGAAAGTGTCAGCCAGCTCGAGTTTAAATAAACGTAATCAATCACGTCAGCATGACATTTTCTTCACCAAATAGGCAGCAATGTGGTGTTCTTAATTACTTCCAGTCTTGTAACATAGGAAAATTAATGACTAAAGGATTAGAATTGCTATTAATGCTCAGAAGGTCTTATTGGGATAAAGGGTTTAAAATCTCGTTTCCATATGGGTCGATATTTATTGTGGTCTTGTGCCAGGGTGTCTTACACTTGCATTACAAATGTTAGAGTGTTCATCCATTTTCAGTACAATGGTAAACTGGAGCAGACATTGTTTTGGAGGCTTTCAACTGTTAGGAACCGAAACATAGCACAGGATGATAAATGTGTGGCTGTCTGACTATAACTGCTATAAAAGGAATATATTCAATGAACAATTTTGAAGAAATAAGTTTTATTTCTCAATTGCTCCGCAGAGCAGCAAACAATTGTGTTAAGTAAAAATTATTTTTATGTAATCTGTGGTGTAGAGTACATAAATAATCACATGTTTTAGGATTGTGCCACTTGTTAGGCATAAGAGGTAGGTAAATCATTACTAAACCATCAATTTTCTTGATAAATTAAGCCTGTTTTCTATTCATGAAATATCCAAGCAGACTTTGAGTGTTTGTAATCATTTGAAAAACACTTTTTTCCCATCTGCATTGATTTTAAGTATTTGCTTTATTTAGAAACTATGTTTTACTTATAACAAGTGACCAGTTATGATAAAGCTCACTTGTTTTCCTCTGCCTGTGGACAGAGAATGTGAGACACATTTTTACACTAAAGAGGAGAAAAATTATTGCTAATGACACATAACCATATTCCTCTCAAAGTCCTTCTTTCATTTCTGAAATATGAGATTAAGAATAGCAACTCTCCAGGATGTTTGAAACAAAATCTCACATCTGCACTCCTGATGAAGCACATCAAAGTTCAGGTACAGCTGAAGAAAAAAGTGGTTTGGATCTGACCAGAAGACTTTCAGATAATTATTCCCCATATTTATCTCAGTCTTGCTGTTAGCTCCACAGGGGATATTAATGTTCCCATTGAAGTAACTTGAACTTTCATTTGGAGAAGTCTTTGAAAACAGAGCCTCCATGGCAGTGGCTCATGGCCTGATCAAGTGTCTCTTGGAGACAGTGAAAGTGCTGCAGAGACCTTAGGCAAAAAGATGCCTTTTTGAGTGAAATCTTGCCCACATTTTTTTTTTTTTTTTTGGAGCTCAATGCAACATTCTGATGAAAATCGGGGGGCCTAGATCCTCCCTTCAAATATTTGTGCATGGGTCCCCTAGACTCTGTAGTCTTGGAAACTCTATCCTTTCTTAATGTGCAAATCAGACTTTATTACTGGGATAAGCAGATAACTCTAGCAGCAAAGACTCGTAGAGAAAATCCATCCTGTATGCTTTAAAGCTCTAAAACCTTTCTGAACCAATGGGGAAAGTAATAAATCCAGCTCAACAAACCTTTAGCTGCCTCTTCAGTCTGCAAGAAAAGACACCTTTCACTCAGATAAGTAATACAGATGCAGTGCAAATAACCTTAAAATCAGTACTGGATTCCATAATGGCCAAGAGCTACATCTGTGCCTTAGGTAAATGGTTAGGTGCAAGGAAGTCACCTGTTGATCTGCACTAATCAGAACTGCAGCAACAGGTTCTGTCATAATTAACTGTAAATGTAATCAGAAACATTACATTGTGTGTGTTTGTTAGGTGGTGTGTGGCATGGTATAGTGTGAAAATAGCAACTGAAGATACTGAGAGTATTGAAACGGTGTAGGAACAGTGCTGGCAGTGAGGACATGAGGAAAGCTACTCAAAGTTTGGCTTCATGCTTATTCTTTGGCCTGTGTAATTAAAACAAAAAATAAAATTCAATTTTTTAATCTGTAATTAATGGGAGTGATTAGTGTTTTTCTTGGAAACTTCTATTTGAAACTTGTCAAAACAGTGAAAGTTTCCATTGCATGTTCATACAGATCTGGAAAAAGACAGGGTCATGCTACTGTGATTTCAGAAACAGATGATGTTCTTTGTTAGCCACACTAAACAGAATCCTTGAAGGGATGCATATTGCACGTTATAGTCATAGCTGGCAGAGTTGAGATTACGGATGAAATTCCAGCTCATCTGACTTCATTGTCAAAGCTCCTGATGATTTCAAGGTGGCCAAGATTTCAGTGTGCATATTTCAGAAGTGTCCTGAAGAACACCCCAGACTGTTATCACAAAATTGATAGTGGTGTTCATATGTCCTATTGGTGAAAGAAGGCCACAGACACGCTCTTTTTTTTGGTATTTGTGATAAAAGTGCCTATTGTATAGATGAGTAATTACTAAGATTAATCAATTTATCTTTGTTTCTAATACAAATGGTTCTTTTTCTGTGCATGGGAGGGAGTGCAGAATACAAAACAGAAGGGAAATTAAATAAAAAAGGACATGATATGACTGCAATCATAGATAAAGCACACCGTAATTTATGAGCAAAGCATCTCTGTGCCAAGTTCTGAGCTATTTGTATTGATAGTCATTAATAAAGTGGAGTGGATAAAGCAGTATAACAATCATGTAATATATATGTTCAGGCTTATGCTTATTTTGAAAACAGGCAATAAAAAATAATGGAGTTAGTAAAAAAGTATTTTTTCTTGGTTAATGGATTTTATTATAGGAATATTTTTAAGTGGATTTGTCTGGTTTATGGTGCTTGGGGATGTTGGATAAGGTGAAGACATTTTGTTTAAGAAAATTTTCTCCTTGCCAGGAATTATTCTAAAAGCTAAACAACAGACCTCTGCCACCAATGCATCCAGAAGGTCTTATTAATTTTCTTTATTGTATCTATGGCTCTTGTTACATCATACACAGCTATGTAGGCAGAAGTCTGTGGTCATGTTTGATAACCACACATTGCATCTCCAGACTGTGGCCCTAGTGGTGCTGTGCATCAGCCTGGAGCTAAAAATGCAGTGTTCATTCCCAGGGCTTTGGACTTCCCATGCATGACTGGTGCATGTTGAAGTCATGTAGTGTCTATTGGTACTGCAGTAACTTGAGTGATTTTGCTTGGAAGAAGGAAGACATCACCATAGAACACAAAGCTCCAAATTTCTCTTTCCACAGTTGTTTTTCAGAAGCTGCTTAATGTAAACCAGCAAGGCTTTAAATCACTACAACTTTTGAAAGTTGCTCACAGAGATGTCTGACCTCTGGGCCAATCCTTTGACTGGTTTTTGAAAGACAGTGCAGAAGTCAGATTTGAATTGGAACTGTAAGCTCTCATCTTGTCAGAAATGAGAGTTCAGTATTGCTGAACAGAGAAAGGCACAGAGAAAGGAAATAATAGAAAAACAAGAGCTGAAAACAACAAGAAAGTGCTGAAACAAGGGAAGCATAATTTGTAAGTAATATTGTGGATTTTTCTCTTCCTTCTGGATCTATTCACAATAAAGCAAGTGCCATATGGAAGGATCAGCAGTGACTCATACAGCATTGGACGTAGCTAGTTTGCAAGTGCTGGATGATGTATTTGCTATTTATGTAGTCAACAGACAGCTCTAGGAAGCTTCTTAAGTGGTTCAGAGACAAAGAATGATTTGTCTTTTCACTAATGGCAATCAGTGTTTTATATAGCAGCTTCAGAGCTCAGGCAAATGGACTAATCTCATTTGCTCCTTTCAGAGTCTTAATATTAGTTTGCCTGGAAAGTATAAACTATTCTTATGCACTAAGGCCCTGGAAAAAATAAATGAAGTGTTAAAATAACTTTCTCCATGTTAGAAAGAGGCAAAAAATGAAAGTCTGGATAGGCTGGCAGTTCAGATGTCAGCACCACAGGACTTAACAAAAATCTAAGCTTCAAATTCTTCCAAAATTTACAAAAGTTCATATCCAGACACTATGACTTCAACTAACCTTCAGCCACCTGCATGATTGCTCAAATAACCAAGACCAGTCTAGAACTGAATGTCTGTTAAAAAAAAAAACCCAACTAGAAAAAAAACCCCAAAAAAACTCCCCAAAATACCCAATCAAAAAACCCAAATGCAAAATATTTATTTATATTGTTTCTGTGAAGTAGAGGTAATTAGTTATGACGTCTATAAACTTACAAATTTTGAGCTTTCACTGGTTTATATGAACTTGAAATTTTCAGGTTTTTAGTGTATAAAATGTATACTACAGCTGTTATTTTTTTCCTGTTTTGTCTGCTTTGCATCTTTAATATTTGAAAGTTAATCCCCTGCTTTTAGAGAAAGAATGACAGGCAGAGAAATTACAGGCTTGGTTTTTGAAGATGAAGATGTTTTGAAAAATTGCTCAGTAAAGAAAAAAATGAGAAAATACTTTAAATTTTTGGTATGTTCAAAGCAACCTTTTGAACAGATCTAGTCAGATAATTAATCTTTGTTAGTTGTTGCTTTTAAGTACTAGAAATGAAGCTTTTCCTTATGAAAAAAAATCACCCTCAATTTATTTTTATTTATGTCACTCTTGTTCTCGTAGGTGAAATAACTTTTTTTTTGTGTTTTCACATGCTTGTGTTTCAGTCTTCTCAGAGGGTTTTTTGAGAAGCAGAATGTGTGATAAGTAGTTGACTGGTAAAAGATAAGAAAAGAAAGGCCCAAACCTTGCTTTACATCTTGAAAATGTAGACATTTTTCAGTCTCAAAATAGTCCATGCCAAAGTTCAGTACTTTACTTTGCAAGTAATATTGTTCTACAGACCTCTTCTGAAGTGAAAGAGATTATCTGAGGAAGATCAGTGTACTTACTGAAAAAATATTAGTAACTGAAACCTCAAGATTCAGGCTCAGATTGATAGTTTATTAAAAAATAAGTAGATTTAGTAGAGGATGAAATGTACTCTTTTGTAAATGTAATGTTTTGTTTTGGAAAACCTGACAGAATTCCAACTTTTGTGAAAGACTTTATAAATCTTTTAGCAGTGAAACTGATTTAAATTTCTCCCAAAGTCACAATTGTGGCAGGGCAAAAAGGGAACACAGGCTTCTATTGTCTTACACCTCATCAGAACTTCTTCCCAAGAATAAAAATACCCAACTGGGTGGTTGACCTGAAATTATTTTCCTTTTAAAAGCCTGCAGGTTTTGTTGCTGTTTCAGGGCGCTCTGATTTTTCTATTTGTATGTGTGAAAGATGGAGATTCACCCTGAAAGAGAAAATTCATAATTGCAAAGTTTTCCCTTTCGTGTGCCCTTGTCCTTCATTAGGCACTTGTTTGTCCATCTGAGAGTCACAAGTGAGTTCCTCAAGTGCACGTGAAACCTTTCAGTGGTGGTTTTTTTCCTTTGAGAAATCAATTATCCTCAAAGCTGCTTGGGATTTTGCCCTGTTCTGTTCAACTGGGAAAACACAGAACATAATCTGACAACTAATTTCCACAGCAAATTACATGTCTGCTGATCAGCATTACATATTGGAAGGAGGCTGCATGAGATTCTGCCCTTTAGGTGGATTGAACTGGTCTAATTTGCTGGGTTTTCTTCTTTTGCTGCAGTGTAATGATAGACCTTGCCTAAAATGATGAAATGCTGGTTCCTGGCCAGAAATTTAAAGCAACATGTGTATTTTCTGCTAGGAAAGTTGATATTAGCTCATTAGCATCTTTCGCAGCTGAAATAACACAGTGAGCCAATGTGAATCAAGTGTTCCCAGGGGGCTAATTTCCTCCCACTGATTGGAGAGTGATGAAAACAAAGAATAAGGTCAGACTGCATCTAATTTCAAAAAGTGCCCTATTGGTGAGGAAAACATCTGAGATCAAAAGAACCTTCATCCAAGTGTAATCCATACTGACCTGGTGTGTGATAAACAGTGAAATCAACCATTATAATAATATTATCATTCATTATTTTAATGCATCTAATAATTTTTCCCCCATGGCCTTTTTTTGCACTCTCCACAAAATCCATACTTGTATTGTTACATTTCTATTGACAGTTGAGGTGATGAACACCCTCCTTGGGCATTGCTTTGCAGCTGAACTGACAATATGTACTGTGACCAGAGTCACCACTGCTGGGATATCTGGCTGCTAAACACAGTGAGTGTCTTCACATTTCAGGTTCCCAAATAAAATTCTTCCTCCTAAGCCCCAGACCCTCTACCATACTGCATTTTTGGTACAGTTCTTCAGCTGCACAAATGGCTCTGATATCAGAGGACAAAAATAAATTAAAGACTAAAATTCAGCACAACAGATGCACAAATGAATGTTGAGATGAATATAGCACGGGCTCAGAAGTTAACTGTCATCACTCCCCATTGCATTTTGTCTGTTCCATGTGCTGTGCACCTGTGGCTTGCAGACAATAGCTTTGATTGCACTATAGAAAACTGGCAGTCAAGTTAAAGCTGCTGCTGCCTGTTGCTGTGTCTTTGTTCTGTCCTATGAGCTCCTTGTATGCTTTTCTCCTGTTCTTTTTATTTGATTTTATTTTTTATTTTTACTTTACCTCTGTGTGGTCTTTTAATTATTATATTCACACCCATTGCTGCCACTTTTGTGGTTCTCTAAATGTAGTGAAGAAGACAAGTGTGGTTAAGCGAAAACATTGTAGATTGTAGACAAAAGAAAATATATATTCAGCAATCTGTGAAGTACATAGAAATAGGACCAGTGTTGTAGTGACTGGAGTCCACCAGGCAGTAGAAGTAAATTAACAGCAGAGTATGCCCTGCTCCAGATCCTATCCTCAAAATTAAGTGAACATCTGCACTAAACAAAATTGAGCTGAACCAGCATGAATATCAGATTCTGGGCTCGATTTACTGCTACATTACTCCAGTGTTATGCTGGCATAAATTCCCTTTAAAATAATAGAGTTACACGGTTATGAATTGGGAGTAATGTGGTTGTGAATTAAATTGTTCAGGTTCTTTCCTGTGATGCCAGGTCTTGTTTGGCTTTGGAGGATCAATACAGGTGCCACTTTATTCCTTTCTGATAGAACATAGTGCTAGAGATATACAGACAACTGTCAGACTGTATAGTTTGTGAGAATTGTTTTTTGTGAAATTTTTCATTGCTTTATTTCACAAGATTTCACAATCATAGACTCATAGAATGGTTTGGGTTAGAAGAGGAATATTAAAGGTTTTCTTGTTCCAATCCCCCTTGTGTGGGCAGGGGCACAGTGCTTTGTTTCCCAAGATTTTTCAGTTTTGTGGCTTGTCAGGTTCAGGCGAAGCACAGTTTCTCTAACAGCTTTTTACCAATGGACTTGCTCAATCCTCTTGCATCAGAAAACACCACGTGTGTGATGTTTCCTGTGGAAGGACTGGCCTGGTCCTTGGTGAGCACTGTGTCTTTATGCAACCATTTGTGTACAGTTCTTTTTGTGAATGATGATACAAGATTACGAAGGGATTTGTCCCTTGCTGCAGCACTAGCCATTTGTGTATAGTTCTTTTTGTGGACCATAATACAAGATTACAAAGGGATTTGTCCCTTGCTGCAGCACTACTTTCCAGCATCTCATTTCCCAGTCTGTACATACAGCCAGGGTTGACCTGTCCCAGGGGCAGAATTGTGCCCTTGTTAAACTCATGTGGTTGCTGTGATTGCCCAGCTCTCTAATTTGTCTAGGTCTCTCTGTGAGGCCTCTCTTTCTTCAAGGGAGTCAACAACTCCTCCCAGTTTTGTATCTTCTGTGAATTTACTTACTAGTCCTTCAAGTCCTGCATCCAAGTCAGTTATGTAGATATTGAAGAGCACTGGGCCTAAGATGGAGCCCTGCAGAACCCACTAGTGACTGGTGCCAACCTCATGTAATCCCATTCACCATAACTCTTTGTGCCCAACCTCTGAGCCAGTTGCTCATGCATTGCATGGTGTGTTGTCCAGTATCAAAAGCTTTCCTGAAATCTAAAAAGATTTGCATCAAATGGCTTCTCTTGATCAGCTAGGTGGGTTACCTTGTTATAAAAGGAAATAAGGTTTGACAAGCAGGACTTTAACAGACCTTTAACTGTAAAGCAGAGCTTTACCCATAGCTCCCATGCCTTTATACATTGTCTTCACAGATGAAGGTGATGCAGGTGTGACCAGTGTCATGTGCAAAATGGACAGCACACTCAATGCTAAACACTGACTAGTGAAGCTCTGAAGTCTAAGCAGGTGCCACACAGCTCCATTTCATGGGACTAGTGCAAAATAATTGCATCTTGCTTGGCAAAGGCTCTTCCTCAGCCTGACTAGGCTCAGTGTTCCTGAGAACCCAGGATGCTCAGGGGAAGAGAAAAACCCATCTTAGACTCATCTGCTTTGAGATTCTACAGGGGGTTGGGCTAATTATTATATAAGAACTGTTTTGTCCATTGTAATGATGAATTGTGTAATTTTCCAAGTTGTCCTATCCAGACTAGGCACTTGATGTATGGTATGCATCCTATTTTCCTATATTTTCTCCTCTATGATAGAGCTAGGTGTTTTTAAGGAGACAAGTGGTAAAAGATAGGGCACTGTGAAAGATGCATGCAGATATAGAAAGAGGCATGTAGCTGCAAGTAAAAATGCTGCAAGGTAAATATGCTGAGATCCCTGAGAACCTCAGTTCCCTGTCTCTTAGAGCTTAGTCTAAGACCTTTTGAAGACTTCCATGGACTTCAGGAGGCACTGGGTTAAGCTCTTAATCCTTTATTTTAAACTGGCATTGACCCAGGTAGTTATTTAGTTTTTCAGAAAATCTGTATGGGGTTTGTTTGGTTTTTTCTTTCTCATTTTTCTTTCCAGGTGCTGGGTAAACAATTTCGTCTTTTCAGGACTATCAAGACTATCTTATCCTCTCATTGAGTCATATATTGGTGATTTCTCTATTTATTATGAGTTTCTTGCTATCTTGGGCAATATATAACAAGATAATACTTTCTTAGTTCAGGAAAAGTATTTATAATACATAGTCATCCTGGAAGAAACTCTCATTGAGAAAAAGTATTTATAATGCATAGTCATCCTGGAAGAAACTCTCATTTCCTTTCAAAGTTTACTATTCTGCTATGGTTTGCATTCAATTTTTTTTATTTTTTTTTAGCTACCTGCTTTATTATTAATTTAAAAGTTCTCCATCAAATTCTTGCTGTACTAGTCTAGGGAATAGTTTACTAAACCATCCTGTCAGTAGCATTGAGCTTTCAATTGCTATTTCAGATGATAGCAGGCAGAATCTTGCAATAATCTGTCTGCCATGTCCCAGTAATCTCTGTTCAGTATTCCTCTTTCACACATACTACTGACTCTGTGTTCAGGTTTCTGTCAGTGCCTGTTGTTGCATCAGACACAATAAATTTGTAGGGTAAGAGATATCTTTCCCACAGATGTTACCCTTGTCCCTACATATCCAAATCTGTGCCCCCTATTTGAAAGGCCTTGGAGTTCTTCCTTGGAAACATAGAAAGTGTCTTAGTAACACACAGATATGAGGGATTGCAGCTTTTAATATGGAAAATGCAGTGCAAGATTGGCAGAAGTCAGTTGATCATTAAAATTCAAAGTGGAAATGACATCAACTGAATGGAAAAATCTTAGAAAGTAAAAGAAAAAAAATGGATTTGATGACATTTTGGTTTTAATATTTTGAAACAAATTTAGATTTTTTTGAAATAGATTTTGTTTCAAAACTGGACTTCAAAAATAATGATTCTGCCCCTGTACTCGGCACTGGTGAGGCCACACCTTGAGTACTGTGCTCAGTTCTGGGCCCCTCAGTTCAAGAGGGACATTGAGGTGCTGGAGCAGGTCCAGAAAAGAGCAACGAGGCTGGTGAAGGGACTCGAGCACAAGTGCCATGAGGAGAGGCTGAGGGAGCTGGGATTGTTTAGCCTGGAGAAGAGGAGGCTCAGGGGAGACCATTTCACCCCCTACAACTCCCTGACAGGAGGTTGGAGTCAGGTGGAGTTGGACTTGATGATCTTTGAGGTCTCTTCCAACCCGGTTGATTCTATGATTTTAATAATTTTTTAGACTTGCTTTTGAGCTTTTCAGACACTTTCTCTAACAGGACTATTCAGTAGGTGGCTCAGGTAGATCACCTTATTCCTGCTATTGATTATTTAAGCTGCATAAAAAAGGATTAAGGAGTACAAGTATTGCATCCAGATTCAAGCAAAGCAGTGATCAGTAGCATAGGAGTCATGGAACATGGTGTTAAACCAGAAGATTATTTTCTAAGTATCAAAATGTTACCAAAGTAATAGATGTGAGCAGCAAATGATAGGAAGACAATCTGTTCTGTAATGAAGTAGTTTAATGGGGTAAATAAATAACTGCAAAACAATTTCAGCAGTGATATGCAGTCCTTATCTGCAAGCTCCTACTAGTCAGCCAGATATCTTGGGAGCTGTAGAGACTGCACACTTACAGAAAGAGTTTTTATGTATTCTGGAAGTCCACCAGTTGTTTGCTCCAGTTGCTGTGTATGTTTTTTTCTTTACTTGAGGTTTGTAGTTCTTTCATTTACTTCTGCAGTTGCTTTGCTTTGTTACAGTCCTTGCTTTAGTCCTCTTGAAGGAGTCTTAAGTTAGGCAGTGGCAGCTGCTCACTGATTTTTTTGGGGTTGTTCTGGGATCAGAGTGAGATTGCTTACATTGACTGGTGTCTATACAGCTATGGGCTTCCTGTCAGGCAGTTTGGCATCCATCTATGATCCTCCTATGATCTTTCAGCCTCTCTGACTCTTAGGGCTGTACTAGAGAGGAGCAAAGGGAAGGTAATCTCCAGAACCAAGCTGGGAACTGTAGCAGGAAAATGTGAGCATGTGTGCCCGGATAACTCATTCAATCTCAACATCCATGCCAGCAGGAGATAATTCTGAGTTTGTGTCCAGATATTTTGTTTGTCCATGGGTTTTGAAAGTAGTATTGGACTATGTGGTTTTATAGTTTTAATAGCCAAGCAAAGGATACAGAGTATAAAGCTCATATAGTCAAACTTGTTCTTGCTAAAATCAGTGTGAATAATAGTATGAAGTAGTTATGGACTTCCTTTATTCATTAACAGAAATATAATTGGGGTCATCTGCGTATCAGCACTATTCTTTCATCTAGTGAATAATTATGTAAAAGTGAATTTGAAATGACCTAATTATTTAACAAGCACTTCTCACATAGGCAGTTGTGTGGTGGTCTACAGTGGAAGTTTATCCTGGTTCTGGTACTAATCAGATAACTTCTGTTAGGGACCACAGCAATATGCCACAGAGATGGGCATTTGTGCTTGAAATGTTAGCCAAAATCGAGGTATAATGAGGCTCAAAACAGTGGCTGGAAGTTGGAAGGCTGCCAACAGGTGGGATTTTAATTGAGAATTTGTAGCAGAGAAGCTTTTGTTGCTACTCTTTATATGCTCTTTCTTGTCCATATACAAAGGACCTTACTCCTTGGAGCTGTTAATCCTGAACATTTGCTAAGCACCAGTTTACAGATAAACATTTATTTTTTTCTCCTAAAGAAAGAGAAGTAGTGAACATAATGGAAATGTCATCGTTGTGTAGCAAGTATTTAGAATTTTAATTTCAACAGTGCTGATTGAATGAAAATTAGCTCATGCTGCTGGGAACTTGTTAAGAGGCGCTCCTTCTTGACTGCAGGTGGGTTTTAACTTGCTAGTTTCAAAGCAGACACTAATACAGACTGTCAATTTCTAGTTAAAAGGAAATTGTTATCAGTCCCCTTGATACTTTCTGCCTGACAGCTAAACTTCTTTCTCAAAGAGGTTAGACATACATAACTGAGCAGTAAATACCCCAATGACACATCACAGTGCTTTACAAAAAATAGCAAAGAGAGGGAAAGACATAACCTACAATGCACTGAAAATTATTTCCTTGAGCTGCATATTTCTGTTCCAGACAGAATGGCCACTGAAGTGAACTGGAGAACTGCCACATCAGTTAAGGCAGTAGGTTGCAATCTGTAGAAAGCAGTGCCTTGATTTGACATAGCTAGAAAAAAATGCTGCTCTCAGCTTTGGAAATATTGGTTTTACCTGACTAACACATCAGCAAGATGGGCTTCTGTTGTGGTTTAATGCCAACTCAGTCCCACACAGCCACTCCTTCCTTCCCTCCCTCCCTCCCTCCTGTGGGATGGGGGAGAGAATCCCTCATGGGAAGGGGAAGAATGACAAAACTCATGGGTTGAGGTAGAAACTGTTCAACAGGAAAATCAAAAGCCATTCACACAAGCAAAGGAAAACAAGGAATCCACTCACCTCTTCCCATGGACAGGCACTTATGGTGAAAGATTGTAATTAAATGGACAAATTATCAATGAACAGAATTTTTTTTTCAAAGCAATGTGAACTGAACTCATTGTCATCTGTGTACGTAATTAAATGGACAAATTCTCAATGAACAGAATTTTTTTATCAAAGCAACGTGAACTGAACTCATTGTCATCTGTGTAGGATGGTGTGGCCTAGGAGGTGCACAAGCCCATCTCGTTTTCCAAGTTTTGAAACAATACAGTTAAGATACAGTCATTGCTCATATACTGCCTAATCCTTTCCCAACTGACAAGAAAACAAACCATTCTTTATTCCTTTTCTAATTCTGCAGGCTTTAACTTAATTTCAAAATGGGTAGATGGCTTTAAAATATTGCAAACTCATGTTCATCTAATCCCAGGACAAACAAGTTTAAAAAATTCATTTTCCTACACTAATAGAATATAATCCCAAAAATATAAGTGTTGCTCTGCTTAGAAAATAGAATGGGCATGTAACACACCAAACTAGGTTAGCTATTCAGTAAAAAGCAACCTGTGCAATCTTATAAGCTTTATGAAAATGAGAAATGCTGAACCAAGAAGCAATCTGTGTTCACACATCATGTTGTTCTTAATCACATTAGTCTCAAATATGCATTGATGATTTTTGTACTTAAAGCTGCTGCTGTTGTTTATTTTTCAATTCCTTCATTAATGCCAGATTCATACAGCATTAGGCAATAATTTGCTGAGGTACTGGAATATATTTTATTGCAAAAATGTAATCATGCTTGTCAATTATAAAACTGATTGTATTATATGTCCAAGTTACTTTTGCTTCATATCACTTAGAAGAAAAAGAGGGTCTTTAAATCTTCCTGCAGCAGAATAGCTTTAAAACTGTTTAAATTATTCATTAGTCACACTAAGATTAAAAGCATCCAGTGATTGACAAAACTCTGTCCTGTAACAATGTGCAATTGTTCGTTACTGAAAGGGATGCAATTCTGAGACACCTGTCATTTGATAAACAAAACTTTATTTATGTGTCTTGAATCCACATTTGCAAGTTTCTGCTCTGTTCCTTGAAACCTTCACAATGTTATAAAAATATCTTACTGTGTATGCTGGGAATGATGCAGACACTCCAAAGTGAGGGTCATTGTCCTGGTCATTCCAAATGATTAATGTGTCTGGTACAGCATTGTGCATTATGATATGTTGGACAGAAAATCCAGTTTATAAAATGTTTTAGGGTATTTTCAGTTAATTTATTGGAGAAGAAGATTTACCCATTGTTCTTATTCTTTGAGTCATACTGTACAAGGCTCAGAGAAAGCCTTGAAACTTTGAGCTTTGTAATGTGAATTTTCCAGAGCAGCATGAGCATTCCCAGTTAAAAACTGGGAATCTTTACTTTGTGAGACTGCATCTCCCAGAGGGCAGTCTCAGGGTTAGGTACAAGACATCAGAGGTCTGAGCTCAGGTTTGAAGACTGTTTCTAGCAGGCCTCAGACTATGACCATTTTGGTTAGGTAGTGAGGGGAATAAGGAAAGCAGCAGGTTCTGCTAGCAGAGGCAGCAGATGGGAAGAGGAGAAGAAAATGCTACCAGGGAAAGCCAGGGGCAGAGATAGTCTCTATTTAAATTTGCTGTGCTTATGCAGTAGATTGGTAGGCAAAGTGCAGAGTACAACATAGAGGAAAGATTCACAATGCAGAACATACATGTAACATGTGTTAGAAGTGTCCTTAATGCTGTGTGGCTCTAGAATAGTCCTGTGAACAAATGCAGCCTAATTTACAAGGAAAATCCTTTGTTGTGAGAGATCCTGTTCCACACTGTTACATTACAGACTTAGAAAAGCAGCTAGAAGTGAAGAATGTGTCACCTTTCCTGGGCACAGCTATAGGCAACTCAGACCTGGTCAATTCTGTCTCTCAGAGAAGAGGCAGAGAATAATGTAGGAATAACTTGAACTTTCTTGTTGACTTACTGAAGAGAGTATTAATGAAATTGATGTTAATATGTTCTTCTCAGACCCCGTGCATTAATTCCCCTGTAGCACTTAATATGTTGTACCATGCTGTAGAAAGTGAAAACAGGCACTCTGGAAGGGATTTTGAACTGGAACTGGGATAGATCCTGCTGGTTTGAGCAAGTGCAATTGTTCATGGCTATGGGTTTTGTATTGTAACAAGATGTTCCTTCCCAGCATCACATGGGTTTTTTAGAAGTGATGGGCTATGTATTTACCAGCAGGAAAACACCTGAGATGGCTTGTACTGATTGTGTTCCTTTTCTCAGGAGATCGATCCACAAGATAAAGAATAAAAAGGGAAACAAAAAACTTGCAGCTGTACTTTTTTTGATGTGAAAGTTTGGCAGAGAAGCATGTGGAGAGCACCTTTGCTCTGTGACTTGGGTCAGCAGCAGACAAGTAGTTCAACTACTTTTTCCTAAAAGCTAAAAAGGGAGTGACAGTTCTGAGTGAGTGATTATTATACACATGTTTATACCCAGTGTGGAAATGATATGCTACTTGCAGGCTCATCTTTCCTCCTGATAGCTTGCTGCTGGCAAAGCAGATGTTTCTCACAGGGGATTGCTTGGCTGTTTGCAAACATCTTCTCTAAGAGACATTCCCAGGAGCACATACTTTGCTTGTACACTGGTGTCTTTCTCCCATAGTCCTTGTCACCTTTTGTGACCCTAACTCTTGCAACTCTTATTGGGAAATTTAATTTCTTCTGAGTGCCTGTCTGGTTTCATTATGATAATTAGCTCTGCAACAGGAGTTTCTCTATTTAAAACTGTTTAAAATTATTTCTTGACATATCTATAGTAGTAATGCTTAGTAACTGGCAGTATCAGTTTCACTACAACTCCCACAGAATAATATTCAGTATGTATTAGGAGCTAGCTGCATTTGTGCATCTAAAGCAATAATAAAATCAAGGCATGTCATATCATTATACCAAGACAGTACTATTAAAAGGAGGAAAGCTAAAATTTAAATACAATTTCATGAAATGTATTAAAATCCATAGGTATTTGGGAAGTAGAGTAGGACAGGATTAATTATTATTATTTAAATGACTAAAAATTCAAAGTTTCTCTTTGTATTGGGAATTCTAGGGTTTTGCTAGCTTTTTAACTAGGAGATCATGATTCTTTTCAAGTTCCACCACTTTTACAGCATCCTCTTTAATGTCCTGCTTTCTCTCTGTCTAAGATCAGGATAATATCTGACTGTCTTACTGACACAGTGAGACATTTACTAGGATGGTGAGATATTTTACTAGGATATGAGCAATTAAGTATAACAAATTAAGGTCTGCAAGTACTTTGAGCTTCTCATGTGAAAGCTCCTATTGAAATATGGGCATTGTTTTTCTGAGCAGGTGGGGTACAGGGCTGATTGAATTTTGAAGCTCTTTAGCAAAGAAAACCAGTTCTCAACAGCACCTTTACTATCAGCTACTTGTTAGAAAACTTAGAACAATAGCTGTATTATAGATTTGCTGTAGGACACTTGACTTTAGGGGTGTATCGTGTGATTCCAGCCTTGTGTTCTTGCTGTGTTCATAGTCTCAGAAATAATGGCCTTTGTATTGTTTCCCTAAAGTCTATATTAGAACAAAGTGTAATAACATTGGTGCTCAATTCAGAGGGTGGTAAGGCATCAGTGCCTGCAGCATTATTCACAGTGTGAACACTATATCTAGTGCTGACTAGCTTCCACTATATCACCAAGTGACAGCAAACTTGCTAGACTACTGTTGATCTAAAACAGCTCTTTGGAGCAGAGTCCTACAGGAAAGCACAGAAAATTGTGGTTTGTGATTAATGTTAATCCAGTTTTGGCTAATGATGATCTGTATAAATACTGTATCGGTTACTTTTAGGAAATCAAATATTTGTTGTTAAAATTATCTCACCTTTTATATAGTTTCCAAAGTCCTGAAGAAGTGTCAGAAGATGTGGTTACAAAATCTTTTCAAGTCATCTTGACTCCCAAAATAGCTCAGGGAGTAAAAGTGAGCTTACCAAGTGCTCTTTTTGCATACCTAACTGGCATAATGCAAAGGAGAGACATGCAATCAAGGATGCAATGAGATTCTTAGCCAAATATGAAGATGAAGCTTACTACAGTTGACATAAATATGTATTATGGCAAACTCATTCTTGATATTTCAGAGTTTGTCCTTTTAAAGTATCAATAAGACTTGCCCAATTAGCTCCCAATGCAATCAGTAGAGTCTGACACTGATTTGCATGGGATCAGAGTAGGCACACATTATAACAAGTGTTTCATTCTGGGTCTGAAAGGAGTTCTAAAACAAAGAGTATATTTGTCTTCCCTATGTATGTCCCTGCAGCCCCAAAGCCTCAACAAATGTTAGATTTGTGTATAGAGGTGGAATTGGAGAGTGGGTTTAGTGGAACTACCTTAGCAAAGTTACTGGTGACTATTGTAAGTTTTTGGCTTTTTTCAGGGAGATACATTCTCACCATAACTGTGAGAACTCTCTGCCCCTTTAGAGCAATGCATTCTGCTTAAAATTGTGTCTGATTCCTTGACATTGTTCAAGCATCCATCAAAACTCCTTTTGACTCTATATATTTACATTGATTTTGGCCCATGATTAAGTCTGTACTGTTTTCTAAAATGCATTTCAGGGTTTACTTTCCAAGATGGCAAAGAGACAAGTGCTCCTGATTCCTAGCCTGGTTCCTTGGTTGCAGGGTGCCTTCAGCTGAGCTGATTAGAAGCAAATATAAGACCATGTAGAACCCAATCCCTTTCAGCCTTGTTTGCTCATGGGAGATAGGGTAGAATCAAATCTGAACGATACAGGCCAAACCAATTCATGACTGAAGTCCATCAAAATTACTTGAAACCTTGTAGCCACAGTACAAGACATGCTTTGGCACGGCTGGGGAATGAGGAAGCTGTTAAGGAGAACTACAAGAAACAGCTGGAGGAGCTATAGGAATGTTTTCTCTCATACACAAATTGAACTTGGTTGTGGAAACCTTTTTCTTCTGTAAAAAGCCTCACTCAAATACTCTTAAAAAATGGCATTTCTAATTTTCTTCAGTAAGACGCAATTGCTTCTGTGTGTGTGTCCCAATAGTCCCAAAGTCTCTATAGACAGCCAGAAGATTTATATTTGAGTGAAAGCCACTGCATCACACACAGGAGCTTGCAAAAGTACAGTAAACATCCTTCAAACAAAATCTCATGTGCCCTGACTACAAAGTAAATGAAAAGCAATACACAGGGTTGGAAAGAAACCACATTTCTAGGTTGGTTTCAATAGACTCTTAGTTTTCCCAGTGTATTAGTACTCACTCTGAGTCTGCTGCATCCTGCTTTCTCCCCCACAACACAGCTGAACTGCATTTTGTCTACCACTGTGCCATTTTATGGAAAACCAGCATAGCAAGGTTTATCTTTAAAACAGTAAAAATAATAACTGTTGGTATTTGTGCGAGGTCTGGTTAATTTAATCTCTTAAAATACAGTCAATAGAGATATAAAAATAGCAGTTTTCTTGCCATGCTAAAGAAGCAGGAAAGAAAGTAGATTAAAGCAGAGTCAAGGGTTAGTTTAAATACACTGAGCCATATCGTGCCATTGATTTTTGAACAGAAATCCCCATTGAACTCAGTGGGGATTTCTGCTTAAAAATCAATGGTGCAAAACGACACCCTCAGATTAAGATACAAAGATGGAGGATGAGGCTTAATTGGTGCCTCCTTGTCGGGATGGATTTCTCCTATAGAGGGAGTTGCTGCTCTTTCCATTAAACAAGAAATAGTGAAACCTGGAGGAACTTTCGTGCAAGGGGATTGTTAATCTAACCTGAATCCTACTGCAAATCTTAGCATAGATTAGATTTCACTAGTTTCACTAAAACAATCACAGAGACATATTAAATTAGTGGTTTTTATTTTATTTTTTAGATTTTAGGTAATGTCAAGTCTCTGTTGAGAACTAGAGTGTACTGCTCAGGCAGAGGGAGGTATAAAATCATAGCCCAAGCAGTAGTACTCTACACAGTCAATACACTGAGGGGAAAAGCTAAGACTTTTTCTGTGGTATTTTCTGCAATAAGAGTCATTTCATACCCTTTAGTTAAGATATATCAGATTCTACAAGAAGCAATCACTTGGTCTCATGTCACAGTAAAGCACAGCATCACTGCGTGACTTGCCTGTGTTGTTTCAGGAAAGGGATGGCAGTGGTGGTGGCTGAAAACTGTGTCCCCTTCTCCAGAGAGAGTTAGAAAGTCTGCTGTCTTCTCCTTGGAGGAATGCATGGGTGCTTCTTAAGAGGGCACTTCTCCTGCAAGGAAGAAAGATGGCCAGAGAATCTATTTTAGGAAACGCTAATTGCAGCTATTACTGTTGAAAAGTGGATTACATGATGAAAGGTCTTTCTGAAAATTCTACAATCAAAGAGGGAAAAATAGGACATGTTTGAAGAAAAAAGTTCCTTCAAATGCTTGACAAGGAATGAGACAGAAACTGACAGTAGAATTCCAGACAGAATTCTTATGCCTTTTGCCTATTCTTATCTGCTTGTGATTAAGGTAGCGGGAAGCAATGGTGCTTTTAATTACTGCTGTAACTTGTCCTATTGGTTCCCAGGGCAAACAAAAAGTTCAGTGACTTCTTGACATTAAAAAAAGCGATTCTGGGCATTACTCAGAAAAGAGACCTATAATGGTAATGTAAATAAAAGAGAACTTAGAGACGCTGAGACAAGTTTCGACTTGAGGCTTGTCCTGCCGAAGCAGTGTAATCTAACTACTTTTGACTCTAAAAAACCCCAGCAAACTATTATTTTCCTAAAAAGAAATTATGACAAATTGATGGGAATCATGCAGTTGTTATAATCCAGTGACAGACACTTTGAGACATAACTTCACTGATTCTTGCATAGCCTAGTCAGATCTATTCAGGATTTATTTCCATTAGGAATGTCAATCTTTCTTCCTTAAAAGAAAACATCTCACACAAAAATGTGTCTTTCTGCCTCTGACTTCTGCAACTTAAATGTAAAAACTCAAATTTTTTGTTTCCTACAAAGAACAGGAGAAAGAATACAATCTGTGTAAAACTCTACAAAAAATAGGTATAGGCAAAAATAATTTTTTTTTCTTTCAATCTTATCCATACTCTAGTGCTTTAAAGCATCTGTAAGGTGCATATGCTGTTTAATTTATTAAGGCTAGCAAGTACATAAGATACTTTTTACTCTGAGGGCATATTGGTGTTGCACATTAGCAGCTTTGTCTGACGTATGACTATTCTGCAGGGAGAAGTTTTTCTGGTCTTTGGCTCTGTGGTTTTGTTTATATTGTGTCCTATGCTTTATATGAATTGATTTTTAGTGGTAATTGAAGAGGAACTTGTTCAGTGGGAAAAAATTAGTTCTTAACTATGCTTTTGACATTGGCTCTGATGCATCCCAGTTCAGCCTAAGTGAGGCAACTATTATTTGGCAGGTCTGTATATAGCTCTGCAGTGGCTGATGCAGCTGTGCCTGTTTGGCACACAAGTTTTTAATTCTGTAATTGGTAATTGGCCAGTAACAACCTGTTCTGTATGTTTGCTTGCAAATTGGTGGGGAAGGAGTGACCCATGACTGCTGTATATGCAAAGAACATGCAACAACACTAGGGCTGTATTCATCCCACTGATGGCCTTCAGGATTATGGTGGGGGAGAAGATATGTAGTCAGGGAATGGGCAGGTCTAAGGGTTGGAATATGTGCATGAGTCTATTTATTTCCTCATATAAATGGTTGCAGTGTTGCTTTGGCTTTTAGAAGCTGACTGAAGAAGCTATATTATATGATATTATGTATGTGGGTTTTTAAGTGACATAGTTTTTTGTAAGGTCTTTTGACAAACCAAGTGTATTCCAGACAATTTCCTTATGAAACTGCACAAAATTTCAGAACAGAGTAACTGTGTAATTTTGGAAGTACAGCAGAAGAACCTGAATAGTGCCAAGGCTATATTGTGGTATTATCTAAACAATGTGTTCTAGATCTGGTGTTTAGGACTTTGTCAGTGTGTGTTGGAGTCTGCTTCTGACCAGAACCAGTCTCTAGCATGTACTAGATACATCACTGTATTTTTTCTGTGTTTCTGTAGACAATATATTCTCCACATCCTATTCACCCTCTGAATGCAGCCATCTTTTCATCTTGCTGAATATCTCAGCAGAGCATCATTGCTAACAGACGTATGCATTGGACATCAGGAGGAATTTCTTCACAGAAAGGGTTGTTAAACACTGGAATGGACTGCCCAGGGAGGTGGTGGAGTCAGAATCCCTGGCAAATGTTCAAGATATGTAGTGTCTAGTTCACAAGGTGGTGATCAGTCAAAGGTTGGACTCGATGATCTCAGAGGTCCTTTCCAACCGAAATGATTATATGATAATGAAAAAGCAAAAAAGATTACTTATATAATTGATCCTGGGCAGTTTCTTCATCTCAATGAGATGTGATGACTTGAGGCATATGTCTGAGACTGAAGCACTGCAAATGTGAGGGTAGACAATCAGTGTGCACCAGAAGAAGGGGCACAACTGTGTTGTGGCATAAAATCTTCCTCAAGAAACTTGATGAGTTGTCAGTAAGAGGCAAAAAGTAAAAATCTAGAGATCTGGATACCTCATCTGTCTGCTGCAGTTTGTGTGTTGGAGAAAGATGTATATCCTTTATGTTTCAAGGGTTGAGCATTGATTAACTTGTGACTGTTGTTTTTTGCCATTGTCAGGAGTGGATTAATGTTTGAAGGTGCAGCATCCTTTCTAAACCTTTGTTTATTGGAAAGAAAAGTTCCTCTAGTGACTTTGCTCTGTTCGTGCTCCTTTTCTTAGATTGCTGATGCTCATAAAAAGACCTGGAGCTGTGAAAATGCTCTTTTAAAAGTTAATTCAATTCTGAGCCATCGTGTCTTTTCAAGGCTTCTGGGCACTTGAGCCTCAGGTCACAGTGCAGAGATAAAAAATATGTATGTTCATAATTAGCTTATAAATAATGCAGTGTTCTCATTCAGACTTCATCCTTTCAACATGCCCATGGATTATTGTTCTCTGCAGTTTAAATTTCTGAGCACTCTGTGGCTCAATTTCTCTGCAATTTGGTAAGTTAATTCTCTATAGCAACATGTTCAAAGCCAAAGAGTGCACTGATGGGGAGGCTGGGTAGGCATCGTGTTCGGTTTTCATTTGTTTTTCTGTCCAGAATATAACAGATAAATGATATGGTGCTTGTCCTCAGGTATGAGTTTGTACAGCTGGAGTCTGAACTGTTGATGCAGTTAGACTCATGCTTCACTTCTCTAATCTCAAAGGTTTTATATTATAGATAGAACCAGATTGAGGTTGTCTGAGGCTGAGATGCTCTAATAGGTAGTTTAATAGAATAAAGAGTGTGAAAGGAGTACAGAGTTCACATGAAATATTTGGACATAAAAATGAAAGCACCCTTCAGATGCTTGGTAAACAACCTCCAGTGCCTCTTAAAAAAGCTGAAAGGTTAGCCCATTTGAGAGGAAAATAAAAAACCCCCACCAAAACAAACAACATTTGTTAAAGAGATACCTTTTCTTTGACAGCTGTTTGCTAGTCAGATTTAACAAAAGAGCATTTTGAATGGCTGCTGGTGATTTGCACAGAGAAAGAGAGGGTACATAGCAAAATTTGCCCTAATTACCCTCTGCTTATTTTTTTTTGTTGAATAGGTGCTGCTATTGCTCACTGAATATGGACCATGTTGTCATTTTCTGTGGAGACTTTTGTGGAAAAATGGCTGAGGGTCAAAAAAAATCCACGATGAAACACCTAGAGTTTTTTATTATGCATCCTCCCAAAGGCCAAGTCAACAGAGGGAGGGAGGGAGGAAAAAGAAGAAATGTCCTATCAAAAGCAGCAACTTGTAATCTCTCGCTCTGCCTCCACTCCTCAACACCTCCCACATAACTCTGTGGTGCCCTTTTCCCCCTGGAACTCAGTATCACACATACCCAGAAACCATTCTATAAATACAGGAGCCTTCCTCGTGCTCTGGTGTGTTTACAGAACTGGCGAATACCATTGATAGGATACTGAAAATTAGCAGTACTTAAATGCCTTTTCTTTTCCTTTTGCGCAGATAGAAAGGTGTAAGATCTAGACTCGAATAGGAATGTTACACAGACTCAGACCAGTGCTTAACTTTGAAGAGTTATAGTGAACGAGTTCAGTCCTGGAAGACTGGGGAAAAAAAATGTAGAGCATCTCCTGAAAACAACAGACAGACAGGGAAAGGAGCCCATAAGCAATGTTCTGGTCCTGATACATAAGCATCTGAAATAGAAAAAAGGTGTTGAAGAACTGTTTGGGTAAGATAACCACAGCATAGTTAATATAGAATAGTTCATGGTCAAAATTAAGGAAGGATTGGTTGAAATCCCATCTTACACAGACTTGATTTGGTTTTATGCAGTAAGCATAAAAGATAATGATGTAATGAAAGACCTGAGAGATGGAAAAGGAGTAAGTTTATCAGGTTTGCTGGAAGGAAACAATGGTGTGGAGGGAATACCCAACATTTTGCAGGACAGAATTAGAACTCAAAATTGTCTCACTGGAAGAAGGGCTGGTCTGGAAAGATAGGATGAAATTTAACAGGGATAAATGGTGCTGTGTTTTCCCATTTACACAGAAGTAATCAGCAACACAAATATAAGAGGCGAAGCCACTGTTTTGGGAGGATTTGGTTGATTGGGTTGGGTTTTTTTTGTTTGTTTCTTTTAGAAAAAGGTGATGGGATTATGGTGGTTTAGAAACTGCTTAAGAATCAGAGGTCTTGTACTTTTGCAAAGAGAACAAATGCACTTTTGGAAGGAAAGGAGGATAACTAACCCACACATTTCACTAGCCATGAATGAAGAGACTATAGCTCTACAATACACATTATAAACATTCTGATTTTCTCCCATTTGGAGACAAGAAATTTCAAAAAATATTTGAACTATCATTTATAGAGGGCCTAAAGAGAAGCAAGATTTGTCTAAAAAAATGAAATGTGAAGAAATATTTTAAAATGTCAATATTTTTAGGTTGAAGAGGAGTCTGAGGGGCACAAGGTAATATTTAAGTATATAAAGATTATTGCAAAATGAAGAAGTTTATGTAGGAGATGTTGGTGGCTATAACAAGTAATAGACTTAAATCACAGCAAGAAAGATTCTTTAGGGAATGCTTTCTAAAGCAAAGATAATAAGGTACTCTGGGGAGTTTTGAAGTTTCAGTTATTGGTGTTCTCTAAGAAAGGGATGGAAAAGTGTTTTAGAAATGATAGAAGTATAATGGATCCTGCCTTGGGCAGCACAGTGATCAGCACTGTGCAGCGACCTCTCAAAGCCCCTTGATGCTCTCTGCTTTCATGTTTTTATACAGTGGTGTGGTGAAAAGAAATGTTTTGGTCAGAGCAGCTCATCCATTTCTATAAGACAATCTGCATTGTTCACAAGGCATGGAAATGTCCCATCCTCCTGCTATAGGAATTACTGGCAAAGAGTTTGTTGCACTGTTCAGCACAATCATCATTGGTTTTGATGAAACATTTCATCTCAGAGTTCCTTGGAATTTATTATTGTATGATGAAAGACTAGTTTGTGGCTTAATTCACAGATTAGACAGCACTCAGTACTGGAGTTCTTTCAATGTGTGAGTGACACTAATGTGTTTGCTGTGTTGGTGTAAATATTCATAGGGAGATTTTTTGCATTATCTAGCCTGTGCACAGAGTATATTGTGGTCTTGCAGAGATTTCATAGGGATCAACAGAGACTGAATGCTCATGCAGTAGAAAGTGATGGTGGATAAGAAATCAAAACATTCCACTTTCTTCGATTTGATAGAAGATACTCTAAAAAAAATATCTCCGTTGTTTTAGATGATTTGAAGGCCTTAGTTAAAGTATATTTAATCTTTAATTAAGTGGCCAACTGCTGGCATAAGACAAAAGCTTCCTGTTGTTTCACAGGGGGAATTCATTCATTAATAAAATTGACAAAATGGATTAAAGTAAATGCAAATAGTAAGTTGTTGAACTGTACAGGGAGGCATTCAAGGCAGAGTGAGATGGAACTCTGAAGGTATGACTGCTACATACTATAAGAAACTGCTTTAGATTGCATTGTGGAGAGTCCAGACCTTTCAGTTATTTGCTGTTTCCGTGCAGGAGGTCATTGTGCCTGTATTTGAACTGAAGTGATGGATGTGTGCATTCCCAAGAGGTCCAGATCTTGGTTCAAGAAAATCTTAAGCAGTGAAAATCAAAACATTCTCTCTCAGTAGACTGATTTAAACCTCTTATGTTTAGATGCATTATTAGATGATCAGGGTGTTTTGAGTGACATAATGTAGTTAGATTTGGATTTTTTTCCTTACTGATTATGTGACATGTCCTGCAGTTTGTATGGGAAAAAAACCTACTATTATGCTCCTTGTATGCTCCATAGACCAAACATCAAATGTTGAACTTCCCCTGGCTGAGACAGACTGATCATTCCACAGGATGCTTAGTTTAGATAGAGTTAGGAACAATGATATATTAGGGGAGAAAATGCAACAACAAAACAATACTGGTTAGCCTTTGTGAACAGCAAATGTGCAATAATAATCTGATTCTATAAGATGATATTTTGCTGTTGAACTCTTTGATCTGCCTCGTTTTCTTAACAGCACTGTTTTATTTCTGAAAGAGCTTTCAGAGGAAGAAACCTCCACAGGAATTTTATTTTCTTTGGCCATCCTCAAAGGCTCTTTTTTCAATTTATTATCACAATATCAAGAAATGCACATGCAGCAAATCAATGTAGGTTAACTTTTTAATAGGAAAGGCGGCATACCATTTTTGGCATCAGTCTGTATCTTTTTCTCAATTATAAAATCTCTCACTGGGCTAAGCATTTGTCATAGGTGTGCGTATCGGCGACAACTTAATATTCAAAGGTCAAACTGCAGAGATCTGACCAGTGTGATGGCATCTTTGCTCTTTTATAATCAGATAGGATGACTGTGATGTCTTGAAGTGCTTCTTCTAGGTGGCAGTGTACCACTGCAGCAGTTAATTGCCTGTTAGCTTCTTGGATCAATGTAAAAGAGAGAGATGTGAAGATTTTTCCAAAGTCTATTTTATTTTTTTCCTCCCAACACAGCTCTATTTGAGCACTTTCCTCTGATTTATCCAAGAATAACCTGAGTATGTGAGAGGAAACTTCAATACTCAATTTAAGTAGCTGCCTAGGAGGTTTTTTTTCCTAGAGGCTGGTGAAGGAAAAGGGGAAGTTTTGCCTTCTCTACACCGGAGGTTGATGATTATTCACTACTTAGGGTCACTGAGAAGAGGTTCTTATTTTCTC
Source organism: Acanthisitta chloris (assembly GCF_000695815.1). Taxonomy (NCBI): domain Eukaryota; kingdom Metazoa; phylum Chordata; class Aves; order Passeriformes; family Acanthisittidae; genus Acanthisitta; species Acanthisitta chloris. Next base: position 31,002 of record NW_008653196.1, read on the forward strand.
AGCTGCCCCAACATGCCTTGGTGCTGTGCCTCCAGTGGGGTGAGTGATTCTATATATTTTTTAAGCTTTTTCCCAAGAGGAGGAGAACTAGTTCCTAAAGTATTCTGCAAATGTTTTGGAGACAATAGAGCCTATACAGGCCTGCTTCCCTGACCACTACTCCTTTTTTATTTTTCCTTGATTCCTCTCTCCTTTCCCTCATATATTGAATGGTTCCATGTGCAGCTACATTTGCTTACAGCTGAGATGAGCAAGCTTCCTTGCTGGACTTTTAGGACAGGCTTTACTAAACCACCCCTGACCCTAATGGCCATTAAGGAGGTTATGTTTTAATGCTCTGTCACATGCTATAGGAATAATTTATATGGATGCAAATTTCTGCCACTGTGGGTACAGCATGCAGCTATGTCCACTGCTTGTATGTGGGGATACATGTTGCATCCATTTTAGGTAGATATTACAGAATCATAGAATAGTTTGGGTTGGAAGGAACATTTCAAAGTCAGCTTGTCCAACCTCTCTGCCATAGGCAGGTACATAATAGATCAGATTGCTCAGAACCCCATCCAACCTGACCTTGAATGTTTCCAGGAATTGGGGTCAAATCAAATCCACATCACATCCAAATAGATGACACCTGAAGCTCTTCCCTTGTCCACTGTTTTAGTCACTCCACAGAAGGCTGCTAGGTTGGTTAGTCAGGGATTGCTTTGGGTGAGGCTGTGCTGGCTGTCCCAAATCACCTTCTTGTCCTCCTTGTGTCTTAGCACAGCTTCTGGGAGGATCTCAGAACCCAACCTGACCTTGAATGTTTCCAGGAATTGGGGTCAAATCAAATCCACATCACATCCAAATAGATGACACCTGAAGCTCTTCCCTTGTCCACTGTTTTAGTCACTCCACAGAAGGCTGCTAGGTTGGTTAGTCAGGGATTGCTTTGGGTGAGGCTGTGCTGGCTGTCCCAAATCACCTTCTTGTCCTCCTTGTGTCTTAGCACAGCTTCTGGGAGGATGTGTTCCATGATCTTCCAGGTTGACAGGTCAATAGTTTCCAGGGTCCTCCTTTCTACCCCTTTTAAAAATAGGTGCAATGTTTTCTCTCTTTCCAGTCAACAGGGACTTCACATGATGGCCATGACTTTTCAAATACAGAGAGTGGCTTGGCAACTACATCAACCAGTTCCCTCAGCACTCTGGGTTGCATGTCATCAGGTCACATAGACTTAGATGTGTTCAGATTCCCCAGGTGTCAGCACTAGTGTTTAGAGGTCATGAAGCTGAGTTATACCTCCCTGAGAATCTAAGAACTGTGGGATCCCAACATTTTAACAATTCTCATCTTTTTAAGTTCTTTTCTTGATGTGAAGTTGAATCTTGAAATAAAAAAAAAGAACTTAAAAAAATAATGAAAGCAGTGAAACGGTATCTTGGCCTTCCTCTCTTTAAAGATTTTCTTCTGTCATAGTCACAATTCCCAGCAGGCTGAGAACAATACTTCACACGTCAACTTTCACCCTGTTGGGTTTTTTTGGCCACAGACACGTCATAACATCCAGTGTAAATGTTGACATTGGTTTGGGAGAGTCCCAATAGCTCATAGCAGTTCTACCTCCCTGCAGGAGGAGGAGCTCTGAAGAACAATAAATGGAACACTAGGATTTGCTAATCTGAGGATTAATTTCACCACTTTGTCACTATGGGGAAAAGGGTAACCATTGCCTCACAACACACTTTTCATTTCCCCCTCTTCACTAGCTGCCAGGATGCTATGACACACCAAATGCTGGTCAATATTGTAATAACAATGTATACCAGGATGCCTTTGAATGCCTTTCCATCCTAGATTACTATATATGTATGGCTTGGGGGAGAAGGAAGAATTTAAAATGAATCCAGTGTATTTGCAAGGATGTGCTATGCTTATAAAAATAAAGTAACTTTTGGTTATCTTATCACAGTGAAACTGATCAAGTACTTTCAGGAAAAAGGCTCCAGACACATCAATGCACCTATGTGAAAGCTTTTGAAAAATTAAGGCTGATGTGTTGACAGCTGTAATACCACTAGCTTTTAATCCTTGGTTTCTTTTTTCATTATTAGGGATTCCAGGACATGGGTAGGAGAAGATTAGGTTTATCCACTAACAATATAAAATCCTGTAATCCCCTGAAAGTTTAAAATCTTCCTTGGGCTGGAGAAGGAACACTTTATCAATATGTACAGCTATGGCCTCTTTAAAGGATAAAAAGCACAACTCCTAGCTTAGGGGAGGAAGAATCATTTTATATTGGCCTAAGGAGTTTCAGTTTTGAACTTGTGCTTCAATTCATGAAAAAGGCTTTGGTGAAGCTACAATTTTTGTTCATTTTTCTTCACCATTAGGTGTTATTTCAATTCAGGGAAACACATGGGATTTTCCTCATATATTGCTTCCCATCTTGTAGCATTCTTAGGTGTTATTCTGATTCAGGGAAATGCATGAGTTTTTCAGCATATATTGGTTCCCATCTGTAGCTTACTAGGAGCTTTACAAAGGTCAATAAATACCATGTAACCATGCAGCCCTTCTGCAGGCACTGACTGGCTGCAGTGGGAACCTCTGGAGGTCCTTGCTAAGTAAGTGCCATCTAGAAATGTGGCAAATTGAATTAAATTGTCTAAGTGATGCTTTCTCACTCACAAGTGATGATTAATCAAATGTGCTTAAGCAAAAAGAACTTCTTTTGGAGTGCTGGAAACATGAAAACATGCCATGAAGAGTTGCCACAAGACAAACACCCACCCCCAACAGCTGGTAAGGCAGTCATCAGTTGCTCTTGCTTCTGCAGTTATGGCACACTCAGGTTGTCTCTGAGGGGGCTGATGTTTCTGTGACCTTTAAAAAGGAAGGCAGGTGGGATGAGACCCTGAGTCAGCAGGAGCACGGAGGTAGAGCTAACCTGTGTTCCTGCTTAGAGTGGAGCTAAAATCAGCAGGACTGGCAGGTCTCTAAAATAGTGCTTCATGTGAGATATGCTGAGCCAGAGGAAAATAAAACCTTCTTAAACGGCTTTCCTCCTACATTCTCTCAGTGACAGTCTTGTCCTCTGACATTTTGGGGTGATGTCCCACTTTCTATTCTAAGCTGGAAGGCTTTTGATGTCTGCTGCACTGCAACAAACTCTCCAAGGACCCTTATGAGTCTCTAGGGGAAGTATCTTTCTTTTGATCCTCTCAGCTTTGGCCGTTTGTGTTCTTACAGATATGTTCTTATCATAGGCTAATTTACTGTATGCTCTGCCTCTTCTCCACCTGACCTGCTCTGTACTCCAGATGATCCACAGCAGTTCTACATGCTGTATTTTTCTTCAGGGAGACATACTACATCCTTCCTCTCCCTCTCCTTTCTGAAGGGTCAGCAATCAGTTGAAGGTGAACAAGCCACTTTCCTCTCAGGACCAGACTCACCTGTTTTTAGCAGAGCATGCAATACTGAAACACTAAAAGGCAAATGCCCAAGTAAAAGACACAGCACACATCGCAGGAGGCCTCTCCAGACTTTCTAATCCTGGTATTTCTCATTAGACACGGTCCCTTGTTGCCTCTCATCATCTTTCCCATCAGTCTGCACTAGATGAGTTAGTTGCTAACTGCTCCAGTTCCTGCTGGCTGTGCACCCTTGTGGCTGCTCCCACCGACTGCATTCACTGCTGGGTTCCCCCTGCTGTTTTCTCCATCAGCTGCTTCAGTCATGTTCTCTGCATGGCTCTGTCCATCACCACCAGGGCAGGGAGTCTCCTTCCCACGGTGCTCATCTGCTGATCCACAGCTCTGGCAGCCCCTGAAGGCAGTTCTGTTCTTGCAGCAAGGTGCAGTGCCCAGCAGGAGATGTCCAGATTTCTTGTCAGAAAGCAGAGGCTTTTTGGATGGAGCCTTTCTGATAAATCCTGGGATCTTTGCTGCAGTTTCTTTGTCACAAAGTTGCAAGTTGCGGCATTAAATCCAAGTGACTCCTTTCCCTGAAGCACATCTGGCACCATTGTGGGTTTATGCTTTGCACAATGTGATTACAAATGAAATCATTCCTCCAAATTCTCAGTTTAGATATTTCAGACATGAAAGTCTCAAAATATGGTAGATAATAGGTAAGTAAAATACTCCTGTTAGTACTGTTCTCTTTTGTTTCTGCTAAAGGCCCTGAAATTTGTCCTGTCCACATTCTCCAGCCTTTGGACTTCCTTTTCCAGGTAACATATTTATTCTGCTTTAAGAGAGACAGAAGTCATTTTTCAGCAGAACATGGTCAGTTAACAGCCAAATACACAAGAGAGATAACAAATCTTAGGACTTTTCAGCATGTCTTTTTAGCTGAAGTACTTGGAGGCAGATCTTGGAAGCATTTATCAGTTTAAGCCAAATAGTAGAAAAGTCTAACTAGCAGCCACTGCTGCTGGGACCCAACAGCCAGGCTGTGTGAAACAAGAATGGTCAACCATCAGGTGTATGAGAGCAAAATTCATCCCTTCCTGCAGCTCAGCACCATACCTGGTGTGCCCAGACTAGCTGAGCCTGCTTGTCTGCCTGTTCTGTTGAACCAACCTTTGTTCTTTATGGAAACCTATTTATCAGATGAATGTAAGTGAAAATGCTCTGATAACCTCATTTAGGTATATTTTACTATCTATTTGTTTATTAAAGTTATCCTTCATGCTTTTGTAGCCAAAAGCTGACCCTATTTATGCAATGCAGAATGCTAACTGAATTAACTGAAGACTGATGAAGAATCCATTTAATGCATTTTTCCAGGGAGGAAAGGGTACATACAGCTTGACTAGTGAAGAAATTAACTTACTAATTATTATCTTTTTAAAATGTGGTTTAATTTTTAAAATATAACTCTATATATCAGTTTCTGAAATGGGTTTCCATGTTAAAATGATCAAGCCCTAAACATGTTTGTATATTTTCTTAGCTTTGCCAATTATTTGTTAGTAATAGTGTCACTGGGGCAGGAGAGCCAAGGATGTGTAATTCCCTCCATGGAACAATTCCTCTCTTGATTATTTATGAAGTTTAAACTGGGATTTTTCAGGAAAACAAATCAGTCTCAATGCCTTGAATAGGATTGTAGAATAGTATTTCCTTCAAACTCACTGCAGCAATAAACTTCTGTGCACATCAAAACTTAATTCTCCTTATTCTTGTGGATAAGCATATGGTTACTTGCCTAAAAAATTGCCTTAGGCCCTGAACATGCTACTGCATTGTGTGAGTTTAAAGGCCATTTCACTGTAACTCTCTGAGAAATTAGGACTCTGAAGGGGAAAAAAACCCTCTAAAATCCTTTAGAACTGGACTTCTACAAATATAGGTGACATGTATATACTTCTCTGCCTAAGGAGGTTCTAAAATCCTTATAGATTCCATTGTATTTTTGTGTGTATGTATTTATCATCAAAGGAACAATAGCTCCAGACTGAGGGGTCAGAGAAAATCAATGTCAGCTTACAAAGAAATGGTAGAATTTGTTTTGGAATCAAAATTTTAATTTACATCATTATTCATTATATTCATAAACAAAGCAGTATGTGTTTTGATTTCATGCTAGATAACACAGTTATTTTTCTGAAATAGAACTTAAATAGAAAAGGTTTCTGGTGTCCTAATACAAATTGTTGAATCTGTCCTTTGAAGTCAGGTGTTGGGGTTTTTTTGAGACACTTAGAAATATGATCCTGATGAATACCTGTTGGAGTCAATGGGAGTCTTTCCAATAACTGCAGTGGGCATTGAAACAGTTTCATTTGAATCTCCCTGCTTTTCAGCCCATTGCTCCTTCTTTCTTTCATTATAGTGAACTTATCTTTCTTAGTTTCTTAATAATAATGAGCCAAGCCTGCAAGTGCCTATTTGCATATGTGCCTTCAGCCATGTGAACAGTTCTGTGAGCTCTGGGAGTTTTCTGTATGCAATGACATCAGTGCATGCACTTTAATTTTTGAGGGATTGGCACCAATAAATACATGAGTGAATCAGGAGAGGGTTATTTAACAACTCCATTGCTCAGTTTTGTTCTCTGAAATGCAGTCCTAATGGCCAGTTAAGAAGAATATTTCTCAGATAATAACTAGGGAGAAAAAGAAATGACACTGCACATCTAAATAAAGTTGCTCAGTAGAACCATTCCAAGAATCCTCTGAATATATTTGGATCAAAACTAAAGTTTCAGTATGAACCACCTGAGTGGTTTTCTCTGTAAGGCTCTGCTACTTATATTTGTAAAGCTTTGTAAACGTTTTGTGGTTCCACCCTAGGTGTTTGGAAAGAATAAACCACTAGGTACACTATAATTGCCTTGAAATAACACTTTGTGAATTAAAAAGTAGAAGGGTATCTGTAGCTATCCCTTCAGTGTTTCTTAATCCTCAGGCATTAGGAGTCATGGTGAGGCTGCAACATATACTTCATCTTTGCTTTTCTGGGTATGGTTACAATACAGTTTATTTTTATGTACTGCCCTTCACAGGGAAAATCATCACCAGAGGAATACCCTGAGGCTTAGCAGGATTGTGCTACTGAAGATATCTTTAAATATATTGTCTTCTCAACATCAGTCTTTTCACCAGTTCTGCCTCCTCCAGCCCAGAAATCATTGGGTTGTGCCACTGGTTCTGCCTCTAGAATAAAAACTTGAATAAAAAATGTTGCAATTTCTGTGGAATAATAATGTCTTTGTCATTGTAAGTGATACTACAAACTATACTGCCAAAAATGCTTGTGGACTGCTTAAAGTTCTAGCAAACCAAAATTTCCATGTTTTCAGCTGCAGAGGAAAACCTCACTTACTTCCATCTCTTAATTTCTTGTTTCTCAGCTTGGCATGCATGATATTCTTTTGATATAGATAATGTGTGTGATGTGGGTGTGTATATACATATACACACACACAGATGCTTACATGCACATAACCCTTATATATCTAGTTTTCTCTGAAAGCTTCATGTCTCCTCTCACATTTCCTGTGGTTTAAAACTCATTCATTTTTCCTATGCTGTTTCTGTGCAGGAAGCACACTTGTTATTTCTCTGCACACTGGGATCCCCATGTGCTGGGTGGGTAGCAGCAGCAGAACTCGGTCAGGGCTGTAGTGCACAGACCGCTCTGCTGACTGCCAGCTTCATGTTCAGAAATCATGAGTCAAATCCCAGAAAAAAAAAGGAGAATGGTTTAAATGTTATTGCACTTCAGGTAAAATGTCACACATTTGTGGATCTCTTGCCTTGTTGGTTTCTTAAGTGATGCATTTGTGGATCTCTTGCCTGGCCTGTTTCTTGTGGTATTCCGTGTCATGTTTTTGTAGCTGCTTCTTGCAACCAAGAGACTTAGCAACATCATTTCCCCAGTCATTATTAATGATGGTTGAGAGTATGTTGTACTGATTCCCAGGAGTGGAACTATGATGAAAGCATTGCCTACCCTGAACTGAGCACACTGCCTGCTTTCCTGGGGCCTGGCTTGTCATGTCCTATAATTGCTAACCTCAGTTCAGCCAAACACACAAGCATTTTGTTGTAGCTCTGCTCGAGTGTTCCCTTATTCAAGCAATTACTGCTGCCATTGAAAGACTTGAGTGTAGTTTGGTAGCATACACATTTTGTAGGCATTTTCCAAATATAGGTGAAAAAGCTACGTATGGCCTTCAAGCATTTAAGTCATAAGGCCAAGATTCACAGTTTTCATGTCAAGAAATATTCTTGTCTTAGTTTAGTAGGAAGAAGGCAGAGAGATATTTTTTTAATTATCTTGCCTTTTTGTAGTTTATCCTAAGCAAATGTTTGAGCATCTGAGACATTTCTATTTTTGGTGAGTAATAATGTCAGTCTTTTTTGCTTCATTTGCTTTTCATGTGAGATTCTTTCCAGGCAAGAGTAAAATATTCAGGTCTCATTTACATTGAAAATTATTCTCTCATGGTTTAGGGGAAAAGATAGAGTTGTTTTTCCCTGACAGGTGTTCTTTTGTTGATGATAGTACATACAGGCATAAAGTGATGTTCTGTAAGACTTTGATGCTTTTCATAAGTGCATCACTAGTCTTTAAAGACTGTAAATGCTAAAGACCTCTTCCCTAGAAGGAAAAAAAAATTGAGGCTCTGTCTTTGGGGAAGAAAATGACCTGTGATAGCAGAGTACTTTGATTGTGCAAGTTCAAATCCCTGACAGATTCAATCATATGAGAAATGTAAGAAGCAGCTGTAGGTGAATTTTGTAATCTTTTCTGGATGAGCATCTAAAAATTATCATCTGCTACTTCTTGACCTGTAAGTTTCATAAGACAAAACTTTAACTGGTATCACCTCAGCTAGGAATGCATGAGAATTAGGTTTCATGTACTCTTCGAAGAGGTTTCAATGACTGACTGTGGCCAAAGTAATTGAATGTTTTCCAATAGTGTTTTAAATCTTGAGGTGTTTCAGATCTGGAGTGATATTTGGTTTGACTGGCTTAAATTTTTGCATGTTTATCTTTTCTTTCAGAATGATAGATGTTTGCACCATTTTTGTTATTCTTTAAACACCATCTTGCCACTGTTGAATCTTTTTCTTCAACAGAATTTCCAAAATTGAAAACTCTACAGAGCAAACATAGGAAAATTTTCAGTGTTAGGAATGTGCTGAAGTATCTTTTAGATGGTTTTCCAGACCATCATTAGAGCATGTTTCAAAGTTTCTGGAGTCCTCAAGCATGTAGTTTTCTGGTTGTCAGATCTAGATACCAAAAACCACAAAGTGGGAGAGAAGAAATGGTAAGACAAGTTGAAGAAGAATTGCAGTGCACAGAGTTCTTTAGGAAGTTCATGAGCTCCAGAGAACCTTGACTGGCATGTGGATTGATGTTATGAGTGGGAAAGTTCTGATACTGTGTAACAGAGAAAATGCCAGGGAGATCTTTGACAAATGCAAATCTCTTGGGACTGGAAAACAGGAGAGGAGATAGATCATGAAGCACTATCTTTATTTGTACTTTAAAACTGTGAACTTTTGTCACTACCTATTGATTGCAGTGCTTTAAGTTCCCCTGTTGTGCTGCCATCAGCTGCTCACATCTTCCTCTATTATCCTGCTTGTCACATAAATTGTTTGATCTCTTCTTGTACTTTTGTCATAAAAGCTACTATGAGCTGGACTGAACATGTGCAGTGATCTTGCCAAGCTGTGTGCAGATGACAAGGCCGACTAGTGACAAGCTCACTTGATTTGGTCCCTGTGCAATGCTACAGAAGTTTGGTCTGAAGAAATTTATTGGCTCTTAAAATGCTTGAACAGAGGTGATAAGCAGACAGTTGGATCTGGATCCATAAACTATAAACAAACGAGTTTTACTGGGTTCATAAAACTATCACCTTTGTCTGTTGAAGAAGTGAAGCTGATATGTGGTACTGAAATTTAGAATGGCTAATGATGATGATGAAAAAATTACAGACTCACCCAATGCCTCAAGCTGTGTTATGATGTGAACTGTTTTGTCCTTGCACATGGAGGAAAATATTGCACCCCAAACTGCAGCCTTTTATTATGACCTTATCTACAACATATTGTTTTTGAAAGAGAAAGCATGTTGAAATGGTTCTTATCAGCTACCACCAGGCTCTGCTAACTTCCTTCATCTATGTTCAAAAAACAAACCAGCAAAAGCCAAATTGACTTAGAAGCAAAGGGATCTTCCCCCCTCTAAATCAGCTAAAGGGTGGGACAAGGGGCACTTCCAGTGACTTGTAACTCTAGTCCCTATTTCAGCCATAAATGTCATGTCCTTCCCTGCTGAGCAGCAGGGGTTTAGTACTCAGTGCTCTTCAGTGCAGAATCCAAGGACATGTACAGGATATGAAATCAGATTGCTCATATGTGCTATGGAACCACAGCATCTGACTTCCTTAACCTGGTACCTAACTGTTTCACTCAATAATCTGTAATGCCTCTTAACTCACAAAGTCTCCATCTTTATTCCTAGACAACATGTTAAGGTCATCTCACACTTGTATTTTCAAATTTTCTCTGTGTGTTGTTTGAAATATTTCCACGCTCTGTTGCTACCTAATGTATACTAAGAAGTTATTGATGATCAGCTAATTATGGCAAACCACTGGGTTTTGTGTGCCCAAGTTATTGATGATCAGCTAGTTATGGCAAACCACTGGGTTTTGTGTGCTACATTCCACCCTCCTACTCTTGAGGAAAGGGATGCAGCCACTGCACTAAGCCCTGAGGGGAGCACTGCAAAGGACTTGAGCAGCTGCAGAATGGAGTGGCACCCACAAGGCTCAGACAGCCTTTCTATACATGGGTGACAGGCACTTAAGAGATAAAGGGTCTTTAGATAAAATCCTAGAATGAACACTGATAGATAACACATGGCAGTGTTAAGGCAATAAAAACGACCTGGGTGAGTCTCACTGCTGGTTTTCAGTATTTTTATAACAGACCACGAAATGAAGGTTGCCTGTGAGAGGATTTTACCTGCGTAAATGCCTTTCTCCTCAATTTCTTCCCATTTTAGTGTTCTGTGTAGAAGGATGAAGTGACATCATTTTAGGGGATGATTTCAGAACCAACCAGGCCAGAATGCTGATACTTACTCTTATGTCTTCCTGTCTGTGCTTGACTATTTTTCTGAGACCTAACTGTTGGCCCTTGAGACACTGATATATTTAATTGGATTGTGAAATATGACAGAAGCTCATTTTTCAGACTTTAATCTTGGGGAGTTTCCAATGTGTTTGCAGACAGAGTTGTAATTCTCAGTAGTTCCAGAGGTCTAACAGATTCTAAGATCATTAACATTATGTTCTTTATGGCATAGAGTTTGACCATAAATTATGTTGGTGTGAGCTTGAATAGAACTTTATGAGCTGAATTCTGCTGAGGCCCTCAATCCTTGTGCTGTTTCAGTTGTAAGCAAGGATGCAGGAGCTAAGTAAAAGGAGAAATTCCAACAAGGGTGCAATTTGTCAAAAGGATCTGATAGTTCAGTGGAATTAAAACTCCCTCAAATTACTTTTCGCTATAATTCTATTCTATGGCGCTTTAATTTTACTTATATTGTGGTTTTATTTCTGCTTAATTTTGTTTGTTTATGAAATGTTTTTAAGTTACACAGCTTTCTGGTAGTACTATGAATGAGTAGAAAAATTTGGACTCTCAATTGCACTTTGAAAAATAGATCTTTCCCAGTCATGATGACGATTATTTCTCCTTTCAGGATGAAGTCTGATTTCAGATTGTTTTTCACAGAGGGTGAAGACTGTTGCCTCCTTATCAGTGTTGCCCATATCCTTGCTCTGTATACTTTATTGTGACTGCTAGAAGGTGCTTCTCAAAGACTGAGTTCTGAAACTGTAAATTCAAGCTTCCAAAAGCTGAGGAAAATTGAAATGTCACTTCCTGCATGGAGTTTTAGGAGTTAGGCTATGCATTTACCTCAGCCCAGACTGCCCATTCTGCCTAGTTTAAAGCTTTCAAAATCAGTTTAAAATCCTCTCTTTATAGGTTTCATATCCTTTCAGGCTTATTTTTTATGATTATTACTGAATTCCCATGACCAGAGGAACATTTGTGAAAGACATTGATTTGTTAGCTGCAGTGGTGGCTCTTCCTCTTTCCTCTGCTGTCCCAGCACCCAATGGGATATGGAACTTCACATTTCACCAGATGCATTAGGCTGTTGTCTGTCAGACAGTTCCTCAGATCCACAGAACTACAAACACTGTGCAAGGTCAAATTAGATCCATGTGAAATGGTAGCTGAGCCAGCAGCATTGTGTACCTCTTAGTGACTATGTTAATTAGGAACCAAAAAATAAACAGTAGCATCTCTGCAAGGAGAATACTGGCATGCTAACTACATCTGTGGCAAATCAAATTAGGAGAAATCCCATTATCTTGCTTGGGATTGAGCTTTCTACTGGCAATGTGTTTCTCAGTGTTACTGCGGAGATATTTCATTACTCTAATGTGTTGTCTTAGAACAATGCATAGAGCCATAAAAACTAAACCCAACTCCTGTGAATGATTCTAAGATCATTGTTTAAAGTTGAGCTAAAGAAGTGGTTTGCCTTTTTTCCTTTCTGTATAGCTCAGGTGAGATGACAGAGTCATCAAAGCACATGGTACATTCATCATTTTGATGCTGTATCTAAATGCATTTGTTGACATGCTGTTGTCAAGCTAATACCAGTGAGCTCTTTCAAAGACAAACATTTGTCACAGTAGTTATAACTTTGTCTTGCTCTGGGGCTTATGTTTAGCAGTTTATGAACGTGCTTATATGAACCAAGTATATTCAGCAGTCTATGGATCTCTTCCTTTATCATCTTTCATGAAATTCTGCAAAGAGTATAGAAACCATTAAATTTCCAGTTCTGTAAGTGAGATAAAAGCCTGAGAGTAAAGGACATGCACACAAATAGAAGTACATGTAAAAGTTTCTTATGTACAACGATCCTGGGGCTAGAAGAAAATATAAACAAACAGAAATATATAGTTAACATTTTGCACCTCTGATAAACTGGAATCATTGCATTCAGTTTGGTGGGCAAGAACTGACAATATAGCTGCATATTTTGCTAGGCTTTGGCATTGACATTTTCAAACAGGGAATAAGAGAATGATTAGATTTTCAGGGTGTAGTATTGATATTTTAAACATTAAACATAATGTACTTTTTTAACATTTTAAATGCATTAGAAGCAAAACATCCTCAGAGAGACATAAGCTCAGATATCAAGTACTTTGCCTCACTGAATTTTAATCAGGAAAGCCTGAAAATAAATCCTGGTGTTTTTTTACAGCACCTTTCTCCTTTTCCTTAAAGCTTTACCAATGAAAATGAGTCTGAGATACCACTTGCATTTTTACATAAAAATAATTAAGCAGCCTTGTAACCAATCATACTATTTCAGATATTCTAAATCTGAAAACTGCTGAAAACCTTCTTCCATAGACCCTCAGCTGAGTTAATGGCATAAATTTTAGCAGTTCTCCTCTGTTCTGATCCAGATCTTATGTTTTATTCACATGTGCTATCCTGCCTTTTTACTTCTTTCACTTTTGATTTAAAGGAGAAAAATGATAATTATTTTAGAAGAGGAATATATTTATACATGAGAAAACAGACCTTTTCCTACTTACTGGTATGGGCTGTGTACTGAACCAGTGTACTAGGTACTCTGTTTTGGTTCTCTCACTACCAGTTCAGTGTGGAGTCCCAACTTGGAAACATCTGTCATCAAGATTCTCCAGCCATCACGAGTGGTATACTGTATTTATTTACCTTCATCTACAGGGAATAATTCATTCTCACAAAAATACCAGATTGAGAGCACTAAAACCCACAACACCTGAACAAAGGCCCAGACTTCTGGTGCCAGCTTTTAAGTCTGATTCTGAGGGATTAACTATTAAGAACAAGGAGATGTAATAGCCAGGAGTGTTTGCCAGCTGCTGCTATGCAGCAATCTCTTAGATACATTGCTATGCTGAGTACTGCACAGCATGTGTCATTCAATAGTGTAATACATGACACTGTTGGAGTTCTTATGTTTGACTGGATTTGGTTTTTTAGTTCCTATGTCCATTTGATATTTGACTTTTGCTTGACTGCTAATGATAAACAAAAATTGCTCTTACCAACTGTTCTGATTACAGCAATTTACCATCACCATTCTAAAAATGAACAAGTGATCAGTACAGGCTGCACCTCTCCAGCACAGACTTTGCCAGTGCAGTAGAAGTGTGTTCTGCCCCACTGCATTCATTCTGCAGTGGGGTGTGAAGGTCCCACTCTCAGGGCAGGTGTGCAGTGCAGCCAAGGGTACTACTTTCATAGAATCAGAGAACACCAGGATTGAAGAGAACTCCAAGGATCATCTGCTTCAACCTTTCCTGGCAAAAACACAGTCTGTTGCATTAACTAAGATGCAAGGAGCCAGCACCCTATGCACCACAGAGACATGGCTAGGCCACAGTCACTCATGTTGTAGCAGGTTCCTGTGAGATGCACTGTAGCTGGGGAGTGCATCTCCCTGAAAACCTGTAGATTACTCTCATGGAGGATATAATCTATGCTTTTGCATAGCCAAAGTTCTGCCTTTGCTGTGAGCTCCTGGTGCATGAATGGTCATTGACCATGCAATCTCCTGGACTGGAGCAGAGGAGGTGTCCTCCTTGAAGGGACAAGGGAGAAGGGAAGCAGAAAGGTGAATATATTTAAAACACTGCTAACTTACATCAGATAACATTCAGTTTTATAAAGCATCACTGTAAGTACTAGAAATTATCTTGAACATGATGTACGTGTATATATATGCAGATTCAGAATAATCACCCAGGTACCTACAGGAAACCCAATTTCCCCAGACCAGCCATGAGTGCTTTGTAAGTGGCAGATGTCATAACCTTTGCACATCTAAACTATGTAAAGATTAATTATATTCTGCTCCACTGCAACTATGGTTACATTCATGGGACTTTGTGCTTTATGCTGCTCTTTAACTAATGTGTCATTGTAGAGATGAATTATATGAATGCAGAACTGAGACTATTCACATCAATTACAGTAAGTTATTATGCTTAAAAGTAGAGATAGGAAACATATTTGTTATAAATTATTATGTATATAGTACTTTTTGGTTTGAAAATATTTTAAAGAATGATCTTTATTTTCTGATAGTGCATTTGTTATTTTTTAATATTTCCTTGCTTATCTGGACAGATAATTTTCAGCCTATGGGTTGTGATCAGTAAACTTTGTTTCTTATTTGCTATTTATCTTTTGAAATGTTGTTGTTACAGACTAGTTAGAAGAGTGGAAATTTCTGGAAATTATTGAACAAAGCTTTTTAAACAAGAAATTTTGTGGAGATAGGCAAATTATGAGATGTGCCCTGAGTTACTTCAGTGTCAGTGTTATCCAGTCAATCAGACCAAAATCAGTGCCTTTAAAATTAACTTTCAGACAGGTTTGAAAATCCCTCTCCAGCTATACTGTACCCCCTTTAGGTACTGAAAGGTGCTCTAAGGCTTCCCTGGAGCTTTCTCATCTCCAGGCTGAGCAACCCCAGCTCTCTCAGCCTGTCTTCATAGCAGAGGTGCTTCAGTCCTGTGAGCATCTTCCTGGACTCCTTTGGACTCATTCCAAGAGTTTCACATCCTTGTTGCTTTGGGGCCCCAGAGCTGGATGTGATACTCCAGGTGGGGTCTCATAAGAGTGGAGTAGGGGGACAGAATCCCCTGCCTTTCCCTGCTGTCCACACTGCTTTGGTTGCAGCCCAGGACAGAGTTGTCTTTCTGGGCTGCAAGTGCACATTGCCAGCCCATGTTGAGCTTCTCATTGACCAACACTCCCAAGTCCTTCTCCTCAGGGCTGCTCTTAATCCCTTCTCTGCCCAGCATGTATTTGCACTTTTTATTTATACTTCCTTTCATTGTAGCAACTGTCTTAAAAAAAAAACCCTACAAAACTACCTGTTTGAGAAGGTATTTTAGTGGTACAATATGGAAAATCAGGAAGGCTAAAGAGCAGCTACCTGTGGAGATAATAACCATGATCAAAAAGAACTGTATTTATAGCTATGGTATTGTTAAGGGTACATGTGGCTCTGCCTTCCAGAATCTTTGTATGTGCTTTTCCTTCAGGAAAGGTTGTCTTTTGGTCTTAGTCACTGCATTGATAATTAACAGACATTCAGTTACGTGATGTGAAATGTCACAGCTCGTTCCTGAGTTCATGCTTGTACTACATGTTCACTTGGACACTTAAATTGCCATGGACTGGGTCATGACTACTGTAAGTAGGTATATATTAGGGAGAGATATATACACAGACATTGAACAAACAGCCTTGGATAGCAGTGATGCAGGGCCTTGGAGCATCTTTAGAGGGAGGAACTGGTTTGTCACTTTGTCCATTTACAGTAGTGTCTTCTACCAAAATTCCTCTCTCTGTTTCTCTAGCTGATTGGAATGAGTTATTGTTGCTATGGTCATTACAGAATCATTGTGAATGAGAATGGGAGCCAAGTCCAAGCCATCTAATTGTGTGTAAGTGCTAAAGAGATTAGCCCTGAGGCATGGGCAATCTGTGCTTAGTTACCAAACAGCTGCTGGTACTCCCAGTAGCTTGATATCAAACCCTGCACAAGCCATGGAGCTCAGGGGAGCAGTAGCTGTCAAGACTCAGAGGTACACCCCAGTACTTTTGTTGCATGAGTTCTGTTACTGACACTGTTGTGGGATGTAAAATGGAACCGAACTCAGGCAAGAAACCTCTGACAAAGGCTGTGGTTGCATTCAGGGTGAAAGATTTAGGCTACACTGGAGAACTAGTAAGGCAGAAAAATGCCAGTGTACACTTCACCATAGTGCAGCAGCCAAATAGTGCTATTTATTTTGTATGCTGCTTTGTAAGGCAGTTGTTCACTAGTCAGTAAGCCTAAAGATCCACAGTGTTCCCCAGGAGCCTAGAGTTTGCTGAGCAGCAGCAGGTGGTTTTGCTCTCTAAGCATCAACAACAAAATCTAATAGCAGAAGTTACTTCAGGTGGAGCCCCAAAAGCTTATTTTTCTGGACATGGAGTGTGCCATATCCAGCTATTTCTTTGTACATCACTTAGGGTGCTTCTAAATCACTGAACCTTGTGAGTGCAACAAGGGATATTTCATTATTATGCAAGGCAGCAGTACTACACTGTGTTTTGCAAATGGAGATTCTTGTATTGCTTTAGTTTAATATATTTGTCTTTTGCTGTTTGCTAATATAAAAGAAATACTTCCAGTTATTTTTTAGTACATATTTTTCCTATTTAGGTGTGTATAGCTGCTAAAAATTCCACCACGTTAGCTGGAGAAAGAATCCTTTCCCCAGTGTTAAAGATGCTGTTTCTCCATGTCTGTGCCTTGAAGATCATTAGAAAACTGCTGCGGGAAATCAGATTTATTCATACCAAAGTGTAGACTTACTGCACAGTGATGTTTATAGACCAGCTTAAACTTAAAAATTTCCCTGATTCTGCGTTGGGGTTTGTTACATTTCTTGCAGACTGGTGGTGGCAGCTGCACTGCATGCTATGCCTCCAAACTTTATGGATTTGGTCCCTCACATTACTTTATAGGCTGGTGTACTCCTCACAAACAAAGCATGTGTTAGAAAGAGTGATGTCTTCCTGCCAGACAGCTACAACGTCAAAAAACAACAAATCTTTCAAGTGTTGTTTTTCAAAGACACACCAGAGAGAGTGAGAAGTGTGTAACAAAACTGAGTGAGTTGTCAAACTGATATGCATCTTAAAAACTAAAGTTCTTCCCTTAAAACAGTACTCAAAATCTGCAAGATGTGCTCTGCCCTGGTTTTGATACCCATGCAGTCTAATTATGAAGGAATCTGAACTCATTGGTAACACCACAACATTGAGGAGACTCAGAATTACCATTCAGCCCTGAGGTAACAACTTTGACTTCAGCCAAGTTAGTCTTGCATCCTAGTTGCAGTAACATGTTTTTGCAGGAGACCTTATGGCAATAGAGTTTGGAGTTTCTTCCTGCCATTGTGCTGGAAATGCACATTCCTGGTGATCTTCCAGAATGATTATAAATGATGCAGATACTATAATGCAGTATCATCACACAACATGTCCTGTATGAGATGCAGCTTGGATGCTATGAAACGTTGCAGATCTGTGTACAGAGTAAGCAAATTAAGTGATCTAAATCCCCAATTCTCCTATCTAAGTTTTCATAAACGAATTCACATCTTTTCTACAGCAGACCAAAACTCATTCACTTTGCTTTCATTACACTCCTCTCAGTCTAGGAGCAATGAAGCTGATTTTTGCAGAGATGAGAAAAGGTTGAATGCAGTGAGTGGCTTCTGATTTCACAACAATATTATACTGGCATATCCCCAAAGGATCAAATTCTGATCTGAGCCACTGTGGATTTAAGCTAGTACATCTGGATTTACTTCTGCCTTTCCCTGATGTGCATGGGAGCAGCCAGAGCCTTTCTGCATTAGCTGTGACTCTGTGGTGTTTGTGCAGTTTGAAATGGCTGATGGTTCCCCATTCATTTTCCGTTATCAGGCAACCCTGGATTCTGTGGCATTCCAGTCACGATATGTAACAGAACCCCAAAGACAGATTATGCAGTCACAACGATGAAAATTGATTACTAAGCACTCAATGAGTCATCTGCCTCAGGAAGTAACTACTTCAATCTATTATTGTCGATGTCCTGATGGGTCAACCAGGACGTGAAAAGGAATTTGCATTAAATTGATTTCAGTGTTTTTTCTAGAAATAACATCACTCAATCAAAGGAAACATTCAGACAGAGCTAGGGAGAACTCACTGAATTTGATTTGGAAAGGCAAAGCAGCAAGGGATGAGCAGGCTGATTCAGATAAAAATATAAATGGGATTTAGAGCACCATAAATCTCACATTACAGAATGAAGAGTTGGAACAATTCTTAATGATTTCTGCAATGCAGATTGGGCTGCACGTTTTGGAAATCCTTTATTTGCTTATTGGTCTGTGTGTGTACATATCTATATACACACATCACCCAGTTATGTGAATAGTGTGTTTATGCAAATAGTGTGCTTATATATGCACTCACCATAACAAGTTGCCAGCAGGTAACATAACAATATGGCCAGTTTCCAGTTATCTTGGATGACTGCTGTATTAAGCTCGTATAAAAACTGGAGAGTGGAATGTTTCTCTTCAAATATTTTTGTGTTCTCAGAGCTGAAGTCTTTCAGAATGAGTAGCCCACCACTCAATAGAATTCAATAAGTAATGAATCATACTGAAATGTCACTTCCTTCTCATCAGTCTTAGTCTTAAAGCAATTCATCCTCTCTCTCACGCTTGTAGCATGGTGTGGGTGTGTTGGCATCTAAAATTTACTGAGTTTCTGCTATCATGTTATTCCCAATAGCTTTGTATCTTCTTCCAAGATCATTACTTACATAATTTGATAGTCCAATTAAAATCAAACACTTTCTAGAACTTGTTCCTTACTGGATATGTGATTCGTGAATTCTTCTCTTATTGATTTTTATACAGTCAGTCTTTATGTCCATTCTAATAAATTTTACCTGAGCAATGACTTTGTGATTTGGCCTAAGAAATTACAGCAAGATCTTTTAAAATAAATGACTAGTGACTTGATGTGTTTCAGTTTTAGGATTTCCACTATGAAGCATTTAAAAAGCTGTGATAGCTGAGGGTGTGTATTATTATCACTGTTTCAGAGTCAAGGCTCTTGGAAATGTCTCAATCTGGACCCCCCAAAATTGTGGCATTCACTGTCATTGTCATAGTTGAAAAACACTAATAACTGACACTTAACTCTGAAGCAAAGGGGAAAAGGACAAGAAGGATGCTTGGAAAGGCATATGCTAATCCACTACTGAAACTGTACAAGCATCAGGAGGCACAAGCACCAGCTCAGTGTGCTGGATTCAGGATGAGCAAAGCCTCTCAAATAATAGAGGAAGGACCAGAATCACAGTTCCCTCTGGCTAATCTATAAATGTCATCTCCTTCTTTAGTGGACTCAGCCTTATCCTGACTGTTTCCAACAGGCACCAAAAAAAGCAAAGAAACTGCCCTGTAAGCAAGGGATTTAGGGAGCTGCCCACTATTTCAGGCCAACAGCTCAAAAAGACCAAATTATATCACATTTCTCATTAGAAACCTGAAGAGCACATAGAAGGTTTTATTGTGTAAAGGGTTGTACTGTCTGTTTATGTTACATAACAAAATATCAAGTTTTTCCTGTCTGAGTCATGATGTACATCTACTGAATATATAGAAATATGCACTTTATTGAACAAAACATATATTACTTTAGTAGTCAGGAGCCTAGGAAGTAGCAAAAAGTGTTTGTGCTATTGTCAGATAAACCCTCTAGCCATCATATTCACTATTTTTATGACAAAACCAAAACATACCAATTGGAAAAACTGATGCCTTGATGACATATATTGCTATTCAGTAAGGAACAAAAAAGATAGTGTGAACTTAAATGTCTTTTCTTCTGTCCTTGCTTTATTTCACCCATCATTTGTTCTGGTAATAGAATAAATACACCCTTCTCTCCCCATTTCCAAATACAGGTGCTTATGTTTTTCCTTCAGGCAGTTAATTGGTTGATATTGATGAAGATGCAACATTAATATAATCTTTATGTTTTTCTTCTGATTTACACATCTGAGACATCAAGATTTAGTCCCAGACATGTGCAAATGA
The DNA here is from genome assembly GCF_000695815.1 of Acanthisitta chloris. Taxonomy (NCBI): domain Eukaryota; kingdom Metazoa; phylum Chordata; class Aves; order Passeriformes; family Acanthisittidae; genus Acanthisitta; species Acanthisitta chloris. Next base: position 51,287 of record NW_008653196.1, read on the forward strand.
TGGGGAATTGGAGTTATGTGGTTTTGACAACACTATGAACATATCCAGCAGTAATCAAGTATTTGGGAACAAATGGAAAGTCACTGTCAAGCTGCTTAAAATGTATGGTGGGCCACTGATTACTGGTTAGTTCTGCAAAGACAATTGCTACTACTAACTGCCATAGCCACATGACATCATTTCCCAGAAACTGCAACATCTCACATGAGCTGAAGTTCCTCTCTCTAATGGTGTATCCAAAGAACAAGTTCTGCAGTGTCTCTGATATGCAAAGATTAGCCACTGAAGGAAGATTCTAGAGACAGCCTTGTAATTTCATTTTGTGCTTAGTGTTTTATTCATTGGTAACTGGAGACAGTGTCTGTCTGGCATTGCCTTACATATGTTAAAACCAGCCTGTGAGCTTGAGAGCCCCATCGCTGTATGAAGTTAACAATATAATTATCACTTCTGAAATCTACACCTGAAAGGAGTAAATTTAGAATAATATAGGAAAAAGAAATAATAATGGTTCTTTCCTACACTGGGGAGCCCAAAAATGTATCTGTGTTAGTGATTGAGTTTGGCTAAGAAGAGGAATCCCCTGAGTGTCCACTTTTTGCGTTGGAGGATGGCCTTCAATATTCCAAACAGTGTAGAATCCTGGGAACAGCTGCTTCACTCCAAAGAAGCACTTCTGCTGTGCTGCAGTACCTGCTCATTGAGGTACATCATGAGGTTGCACAGAAACTTATGTCCCAGCTCAGCAAAACTATGAAGTACATGTCTGATGTTCAGATTTTCATACAGTGGTGGCTGTTTTAGGTTCCTGGCAAGAATCAGAATGTGCAAGAGGCAAAATGAAAAATGGTTGATTTTTACCAGTAAATGACAAAGAGTCAAGGCAGGCAGCAATCTAAGGCTGAGCACAAGCTCCATGGTGGAACACAGGCATCGATCTGTTCCTATAAATAACATGGATGAGAGGCCTGAAGTGCCGTGAACATAATAGTAAAACTTTTAAATTATATCCCTGATCTCAAAAAAGAAAAAAGAAGAAAAATAGAAGAGAAAGGTCGATGAAGCTTCTTAATCCAAGAGGTAACATGATCAAAATGAATTTCAGGACAGCGATGTCAGGCTACAACATTACAAGTAGCTTGAGTCTGACAGACTGAAATGCAAGTAGGTCAAGCAGGAAGGCTAAGATACAGGGAAGGGAGAGTCCTCACAGAGGTTTTGACCTGGAATTTTGATTTTCCTGCAATTATTTTCTGAGTTTAAAAAAAAACGTAAATCAAGATATAGTTTGGTTTATGGGAGAATTTACAGCTACCCAAATACCTCTGTAAAAGCATTGTTTTGCCAGCTTTACCCAAGAGTCCTGACAGACAACAGGATCCTGTAACAACCATGTGAGTAAGGGCATAGTGAAGGGCAGACAGCTCTGTACCCTCCTCAGCCAGTGATGGGAAATGAGATAACTTCACAAAGTCAAGGAAGTGCACCTCTTGCAGTGCAGTCTATGTGAGAAGCAATTCCAAACTACCTTAAGTGCATGCAGTTAAGATCAGTTACTGTCTCAAAAGTCTGCTCTTGAGTAAGGCCAAAGTCCAGGGACAGCACGAAGGTAACCAGCAGCTTTTCTTTCCCCACAATCGCTGTACTGTATAGACACAACAGAATCCAACCCTTACAGTATTTTATTTTAAATCAGACTTTTGTAGCTCACGTACTCTAGAATTCCTTTAAAATTCTGTCCAGCATGTGCTTGTGGGAGCACAACTTAAATCCTGCCCCCTGCCTGCACACTGTTATTGTGGCTGGCATGTCCAGTAATGCAACAGACTTTCATAATGAAAAGAGCATGAAATGTGCACAGTGACAAATCTATCATGTGAGAATTGGTACTTCAAAGTTATGCTCGCTTGCATTTACAAGAACAGAGTTGCCCATGTATAAGTGGGGACTGCTAGATGAAAATTGGACTGATAAATCATAAGAATTAATATTTTTATTACTATTATTTTTAAAATAAGTAATTGGTTGGGAAAGCAGCTGGCTTCAAAGAAGGCAATCCTTCATTCAAAATGAGCTCTAAAGGTTTTTATGGCATATTCTTTGTGGAAAACATTATTTCCCAGTTACATAGCCTGAGCCACAACTGAAATGCACCAGAATAGTCTCATGCACCATCTCTGCAGAGATTCTGTCCCACTGAAGGGTCATGATTCTATTAGTAGATCTATTAGCATTGAAGTTAAAGAAATTGAAGAAAGAGAAAATTTGTCACAACTTAAAGTGTTAGGACTGAATGTATACAAATTGTGGCACTCAGTATTGATATGAAGAGTTTGGTAAGGTTTGAACACTAAATTATTCAACACAAATGAATTTATTGTTCCCTGCCATAAGCAATGTAATTAGAAGAGCATAACCATAACTGTGTAATAGTCAGAGTATGAGCTTGGATAGGAACACTGATGAATTTTAAATTATGTAATTTGAAGCCAGCAAACAAGGGTATGACTTTACATGATTCCTGAAATAAAACATTATTTAAATTCTGTCATTAAGTGTGCACAGGTGCTGTCCAGTCAAGTTAATAAAATCAGCTATCTGATGCCAGCAAGTGCTTTGCATTTGTCAGCATTAGAAAACCAAACAAGTGGACTGGAGATCTAAAATAGGGTGAGACAAAATATGAAGTTTTCTCATCTTCTTGCTTATATAAAAGTATGGTCAACCTTTATGCAGCTCCATACCGTCTCTGATTTACTAGATCCCCCTGGGAAACTGCCCTCAGGGATAAATTCTTGCTTATGTAAAAGTGTGGTCAACCTTTATGCAGCTCCATACTGTCTCTGATTTACTAGACCCCCCTGGGAAACTGCCCTCAGGGATAAGTGAGCAGAACAGAGGTGGCAGATCTTTAAAGGACACTTGCCATAGAGTGCAAGAGCTGTTGATCCCCAGGAGTGAGAAATCAGGCAATGAAGGCAAACGACCAGCATGGATGAGTTGGGACCTGCTGGTCAAGCTGGAGGGGACACATATCCTGGGAAGAGCATAGGGACACTACCTGGATGTATAGGGATGGAGATGAACTTGACAGGGGCAGTAAAGAATGATAAAAAGGGCTTCTACAAATATGTCAGATGCAAAAGTAAGATCATGGAAAGCATAAACCCCCCAGTCCCCTGCTCCATTGAGCAAGACTGGCAAACTGGTAACAGTGGATGAGGAGAAGGCTGAGGTATTCAACATTTTTACCTCGCTCTTCTCTGGCAGTCTCTCTTCCTGTGCCTCTTGAGTGGATGGACTGCAGGGCAGGGACTGGGGGAGTAATGTCCCTTCCACTGTAAGTGAAGATTGGGGTTGTGCCCACCTGAGGAACCTGAACATACATAAGCCTATGGGACCCAATGCAGCCCAGAGTCCAGAGGGAATTAGCTGATACAGTTGCCAAGCCACTCCCCATGATATTTGAAAGGTCATGATGGTCAGGTGAAGTCTCTGGTGATTGGAAGAAGAGAAACATTGCACCTATTTTTGAAAAGGGCAGAAAGGAGGAGCCTGGGAACTACTGACCTCTGTGCCTGGGAAGATAATGGAATAGGTCCTCCTAGAAGCAATGCTATGGCATAGATCCTTTGTCTTGGCAGGAGGATTTAGAAGCCTAAGAACACAACTGATGACTCAGACCAAATACTCATTTGAATTTATTTCTCATTAGGGCACTATCAGCTCAAAAAACTGATGCAAATTATTATGAAGTAGTTTATACATTACCTCAGTCCTAAATAGCTGAAGTTTTTATTATAAATTTATATAATCTTTTCCAGAGATTAAAGCTTACTGGTTTGTTTTTTTTTTTGCTATTATGTACCCAGTCACTGCCATGTTGTGCTTTTGGATTGTTTGGTGGGTATTTTTACCCCTTGCCTTAATGCTGAATTATCAGGTTCAATATTATCTTACATGTTCAATTTTCTGTTTCAGTAGCTCACAGATTAATAATTTTTTTCAGTCCTCTTTCTCCAGGAGGAAGAATTCTAAAGTTCTAGGCAAGCTGGTTTTGCAGTTATGTTCCCAAAAGTAAAGAGCTTTATCCAATACCTCATCATTATCTTAGAGAATTATATTTTTTTAATGACTGACCTGAGGCTGATAACAGATAACAATTGCCAAGTTACATGTAAGTAGACAGTTTAATCTATTGGGGACACCATTCCAAATTCAACAGGTCACAGTAATTTGATGGTTATTGTTTCACAGAAAAACCATGAAAAATATCTTGGAACTAAAGAACAGGTCTTCAAGGTCACTTTGTACTTGAGCAAGGAGGATAAAAAATGATAGATAAATTCTATGTCTTATAAGAGGTAAGACTGTAGTGCTTGGTACTGGCTTGATTTTAGTAGGAGTTTTTCCTATTAAAATCTAGAATATCTGGCTCCAGTAAACATATGGAAGTATTTAATTTACTCTCTTCATACAGAATGAAGTCTGTGAGTAAGTCTCTAATGCATTCATTGCATTGTTTTAGAACAATCCAAAAACTTTTGGGGAATAAAGCTATTCTAGGAAACAAAGAACACAAAAATAGTAGTCTTAATAGTGCTATGATAATAGGAGAAATGGGAATATTCATGTAACTCTTCAGAAGAATTTTCTTAAATTGTATTTGAACCTTTCTTACATAAATATTTCCCTAACAATAGAGTCCTTTTTGTTTCAAGTGTCCTTAGAATGTCTGCTTTTTCTATGTCCCTTCAGCTATATTCTGTTCTGACAATAATAGTTTGAAAAAATTGCTTTGCTAACACAGGCAAGGAGCAGGAAGTATACTGAAGGGCTTGACCAAGCCATGCTGCCCAGATAGTAAATACACTCCATCATTTTTTAAGTAGAAGATTAGAATCCTCCACTGATAGTCTATAAAAAAGAAAACAAAGGACAAAGTTTCTTAAATGAAATATTTCTGTGAAATATTCATTCCACTTCAGATATAAATAGATTGCCCTGCGGCTTTCAGGGCATACAGAGGTCACTGTCAATGTAGGAGAAAGCTGTGAGAGGTCTGTAACATAGGAAGAAATGAGATGTTAATAACACTGTTGAGACTCATGGATACACAAAAGAAGACACTCCGCTTTAAAAAAAAAAAGAGATTAAACCATAAACTTTTTTACAATATAGGCATCTGTTGAAATACTAAAATTGCCTTAATGTGGAATAATGGGCATTTTGCTGTGGTCTTATAATTTAAGGCTTTCTTATAGAGTGCTTGTCTACCTTACAAATTCTTCATGAACAGAGTTCAAAGGAAGTAAGGCAAAATACAATATTGCCAAGGGAAGGGCTGGTATAGTGTAGCTAAACTCAAGGAATGTTGGTGTTCAGTCACCACCCTCAGAGTATTGAAGGAGGTGAAAAGGGGGTTTAAGTCACCATCCCATGCTATTATCTTAACCACATCAGTAAAAATGGTTTACCTGCTATTTATGAGCTTGCAGGGCTACTTCTTGCAATGATTAATGGTGAGCAGCTGATTCCCTTTCCCTTCCAACCACTCATTAAGGATCTGAGGCAGAAGAGAGTAAGTTTCTGTAAAGACATGGCTCTGGTAATAACCTCACAGCTTTTAGCCCTTCAGGCTTAGAAATATTGTCTACAAGATTATGAGGCAATCTTAAAATTTAAGTACTGGTATATGAGGTTTGGTTTTGTTTTTACGAGGCCTCTGGGTGTACAGCCAGCTTGCTGACTTTGATTATGCAGGTTCAGAATTTTCAACTGTTTAGTTACTTGTGTTTTAGTTTTGAACAGGAGTGCTTGTAGCATTCCCTAGATGGTAAATGAAAGGTCATTATTACATATGAATATTGGGGGCAGAATCTTGCTGTCAACATCTGTGCGGAGGTGACTCATTGAGAAAAAAACCCATGGATATTACTTTCTCCTCTGTTGTTGCTCTTCACATGATTTATTTGAGTGTGTTTAGTGCACAGGTCTGGATTTGCACAAAATTTGAAGGGATTGTTTTGCGCTTGGCAAAACATCAGGGCGAAGTTAATGTAGATGTATAAAATAAATGAAAATCCTTTTAAGGCTGCACTTCTGCTTAATGATCTTAGTATTAATAGAGTGCTATAGCAGGTAATGCAACTGAAGTAATTAAACTAGGAAGCAAACTGGTTTTTCCTGGTTAATTTCTTAAATATGCTCTCATCTCCTTGATGCTTCAACTCAGACAGTTTATATAGAATTTGGAGGGATGCTTTCCATTTTGGTGAAAGTGGTGCTTTGTTGCCATCAGAAGAGGCAGGGGGAAATGGAAATGCACCAGTGTAGCTAATCTATCTCAGCAGATTTGTTCATGTAACATATGAGGTTGTCAAATCCCCTGTCATCCTCTGGGCTAAAAAACTTAATAGTTTAGTCTAGACCTATTAAGGTGATGGGAATACTCTGGATTTCACAGAGCAGTGGTATGAATCCTGAGGGGAGGGAGGGCTGATGTTTCCAGCCATGCCCAGAGGATATGTGAAACAAAGATGAATAAAGATATCAATATGTTGTTATCAAGTCAAAGCCCCTTAGGTTTTGTATTCATTGAAACTTCACAGAAAAATGTATTTTAAAGATGCTCATGTTAACATTGTGTAACTTGATAAAGGCAGAGTGTGTCCCTAATCTGCAGGTTAATGAGTCTATGATAGATCAGTATGGTGGCAATGCTTTTCTTTCCTCTTTTTGGTGGCTGTATGGTCAATGGGTATTTCTACAGGTATGTGAAAGTGCATTGATCACCTCCAGCAACAAAGTAAGTTTGCTAATACAAAATTCAGAGACAAACACTAAGTCAGTTGGCTTTATTCCTCATGGTATGGCTATGATGAAACAAAAATAATTTAAACTTCATCTGCACACTTATATTTTAATACAGCATCTTATTGTAGATGTTACTGAGTTTTCATTAGCCAGTTATAACTGAGAGAATATATTTTTAGTTCTAGTGTGAGTCAAGAGGAAAAAATAGATGAAGACAAAAACTTGAAAATGGGTGAACTGTTACATGTTCCTGAGGTTTTATCTTTTCTGTTAGAAGTAACAAATATTTTATCAAGTGATATAGTACCTCTTTAGCAAGTCCTGTCAGAAAGTTCTCACTTAAATTTCTTTGTTGGAATCTAGGCAGACTAAAGATTATATGCAGTGGCAATATTAATACTACTCATATACCACAGATAAAAATAGAGCCTAGGTTATATTGGTGTATTTATGGATAGAGTGGATTGGGAAAATAAGTTGTCGTCTTCTATTTACTGAATATTTATTGTAAGCACAGAAAAGACACATGCTTTGATTGCAAATGAATGAATAAATTGCTTAATAGTCTTGACAAACTTTTAAAAGGTTGTTGTTGCACTGCTTTAAAAATAAACTTTTTTTTTTAATAGGAGAGAGATTCTCTTATTAAGGTTTTCATGTCTAGTAGAGCTGTGAAACACACTGCAAAATTAAATAAGTACTGTGTGATTAAAGTCCTCTGGTGTTGTATTCCTTCTGCAAGAAATGTTTGAGATACATGAAATGCTGGAAAAGCACTGTTGAAAAAGGGATGCTGGAACTGTCTCTGCAATCTGCAGTTCACAGAATGTGATGTATTTCTCCTGAATTATTTGAAAATCTTCTCTGTGAAAGGGGATAACGGCATCTTTCACATCTCTCTCTGGTTTTGTCTTTGCTTTTAATCCACCTTTGTTCTTCCAGAACCTTTAAATGTCCTTATTTTCTCATGGGTAATGAGATAACCCTGGACTACAGCAGATTCGAGGGTAGGATTCATGTGGCCAAAATGAGCTGGCTGTCCAGATTGCCTTTATAGTCATTAGGGCCATTAGGGGCATGGTTGGCCTCATTTGGGAGTGAACATGTGAAATATGTTAGATGAATTGATCCTTTCAAAAGCACAGGTATTTCCAAGGTGAGCTGTAAAGAGATCCTGGTCTGATTAGCTTAACTGTAGATGCCTGTACAGGAGATGGGTAATGCTAAGTGAAAGGAATCTTACCCCTGCTGCTACGTGATAACTCTGTTATCTTACACTATGAAACTCTCTTAAAATGTAGTTCAGCCTAATGTGGATGGTCAGAACAAGCTTTCTAGGGTGTATTGAAGTGCAGGGATTTATTTCTGGCCTTTTGCTAGAATATGAATTTCACTCCATCTTTTGACTGGTGATTGCTACAGCTGGAAAAGGTTAATCCATGTAGTTTAAGATTCTATTGCCTTTAAGAGTTTATTTTCAAACTTTGCAAAGAAATGAGAAATATGGTGTTATATTTATTTAGCAATGCATTCTAGCTAGCCAAAAGGGATGAGAGGGTACTCTTCTATTTCTTTGTGTATTCTGTCTCGCACAGATCCACAATTCTAATCACCTCCATGAAAAAATCAGATCTCACAGGAAAAGTGCATATTTAATTTGTGCTTCTCCTTCATTGTGCTGCCATCCTCTTTAAAATGCTAAAGATTTTTAATGGCATAAATTACTTAACTGGTATTGTATAAGAAGAACAGTAAAAATAGCAAGTTGCAGTGGGATTTAGGGTTTTTCTTGTTCAAGAACTGATTACAGATAATCCCAAATTATGGTTGAACAGTCTTCATTAGAATCACTCAGCAACCTGAACTTAGGCAACAGACTGCGATTTCTTAAATCATTTTCATCAGTTTAGGACTGTTAGTTGTTTTTAGCTCTTTTCTTTTGGCATCCATCTGTCAGTAACATTCTCCTTCTGGCTAGCCACAGCAAAGCACCATTATCATTTCATTATATGATAGGACAGAGGGGAAAATTGAGTCCTTGGTAGTTATTTTTAAGATATCCATCAAATCCTTAGTTTTTCTGATGGCCTTTATGTCATAAGCCAAAGACTCGTGTGTCTTAAGTACTATAATGCAAGGATGCTGGAAATAAAGGGAAAAATTGCAAGTTTTTTCAGTATCATAATAGTATTATAAATAGACATTAATTGTTCAGGAGGAAAGACAAAAGAACTTTTATCTTGTGTATCAATGAGGCGAGGAAATTAACTATTAAGGGGAAATGGATATGATGGTTAATTATATATGGATATTTAGAACACACTGCTCTCATGAGACATAGATGCAGAGACTTCCATTAGGTGTCTGAGTATCTTATAGCTCTATTGATCAAAAGAATAGTAGCCAAAGGTGCTGGCAATGCTGTTGTGCAGCCATGTGATTCATGAGCTCCTCACCTGTCAGCTAGAAAGGAATCCACTTGGCCTAATAGCTGCTTAAAACATTTTGCAGTCAGTTTTCAGGAGTGAAGAAAGAGTTAAAGGGAGGCTCATGGATGGCATTGTGGTGATTTAGGGTGTATGGGTGAAAATGCAAAACTGAAAAGTGGGATCATGACAAAGGTTCTGAAATACTGACATTTCTGATAGAGAAGAATATGGAGAGAGATAAGGACAAATTAAAAATATTGGACTTAAAAAAGGAATACTTAATAGCCTTGGGTTACTGATATGGATACTGTGCCAGAGCAAGAGAAAAGACTTTCAAGAACTGTCAGTTCTCAGGAGACTTTCTAGTAAGGTCACAGATACTGGCTGTCCTTATGTGAAGGTCACCTAAGTCATGAACTCTTCAAGGACTTAAGCCACAAGAAGGAATTGTATAGACAGTGAAAAGTAGGTCACATTGCTAAGAACGACTGTCAAAGAGTAGAAAAACTAAGTAAGAAAAATATGCGAAAGTTTAAGAAGAACCAATCGCTCAGGAGCATAAAATACTAGAAGAAAACACTCTGCATGCCAATAACCAAGGAATCAGTTATTTCTCTGCTTAGCAAGAACAGCAAACACTGCCCAGAAGGCTGAAATCTGCTTTTTGCTTTGGTTTTCAGCAAAATGTGTTTTAAACATATAATCAAAACTAACATGAAAGAAATCATAGTAGATCCTAACCTCATCTGTAGGGCTTCTGCCCAAAGGATATTTTAAAAATACTAAAGCCCACAGACATTTTCTCTAGGGGATTTAGAACCAGTTAGAAAATCTTGGAGCTGTTTCTAACTGTGTATGCAAACTTGGAGATAAGAATGAGGTTCCAGAAGTCACATGCAAAGTTCTAGAGCAACTGCAATTGAAGAGTATTTATTAATGGCTTTGTTGAATTGGACTCAGCAGGCTCTCCAGGCAGAATGTGGAGGCAATAAGAATAGGATTGCAGGGAAAATTAGGAATTTTAGCCTAATCTTAAAAATAGAACTGGAGCTATTCAGTTCTTTCAGCACCTTGGGACTCACCTATCTCCAACTGTTTGTTGGATTTGTTGCAAAGAGGCTTTAAGCAGGTGAATGCTGCCAATTTACACAAGCAGGCAGGGTGTCCTTTTGGTTTTGTGCATACAAAAATTGTTGTATGTATATGGGTGTTGCTGTGTAAAAGCTTTCAAAAATAACCCCCAGTCTCAGCCCTCAAACTGTCATATTTCATGTTTGTTTGGTTCTTTAGAATATTTTCATTACAAAATTCCCCCAAAGTATTCTGTTATCAAAATTAAATTGCATTTTATTGTAATCAGGTTAAGTCCTGAGGGAGAAACACCAATTGAATAGGACCCTGTTAAAGCACTGTAATGGCTCTATAATGTACATCCTGCTGAGTTTACCTACAATAAGTCAAATTACTTCTTTTATTATTCTATCTAGCAAATGTTTTATGTAAAAAATGCTGCTTTTATATTGCTTTTTTAATTTAATTTGTTTTTATCTCTTAACCCTTGAGAGCTCTTTCCCCAGGAAGCACACCTCACTCACAGTTACTTGACTGGCAGAGTGGTAAATGCAAGTGCTTTTCCATTGGAGCCAGACCAGCTTACACTTTTATATATTTATTGCCCATCTATTGTTCAGTGGCATAGCTGAAATACAGACAAATAGTGAATAAAAGATTTATTTTTTCTGTAAGAAAGCTAGTGAAGACTTCAGAATTAAAATAGCATTCTTGGCAACTGTCTTTTCCAGAAAACTATTTTGAGAATGAGTTACCGAGTGATAATTAGATATTGAAATGCGCCCAGTTTCACATTTCAGTGCTCCTTTCCAATTAGAATGGCATTAGAGTGAAAGTGTAGCTATATAATTGTATGAAGAATAGATCCAATTTTCTCAATGTCACTGCAATATCACCTTTCAGTAGTAATGGTACTGAATGATTACGCATATCATTTAGTAATAGTATTTTATCCATTTCACGGAGGGAATTTTTTATTATTTTTTTTTTTTTAAGTGGACATGCAATCAGATTGTAAATGAGCACATGGAGAGGAGGCCACGCTACGTACAAATATGTCAGTGTAAATGGTGCTGCATCCTGAACTGCTGGGAGTAACATGACACTGTGTTTGCTAACATGCAGCATCTGCAGGCAGAGTACATCTTAACTGGCTTTTTAATGATCAAAAAAAAGCAATTGCAAAAACCTCTTGAACCACAAGTTGAGGAAAAGATCTTTACAGTTTCTTTTTCGTCTGCTGTTGTATGTAAGTACAAAATGAGCTCTGATACAGGTTTAGAAATAAATAGTGCCATCAGCCTTGCTGGTTAGCAGGCATTTTGTATGCATCCTTCCCTCTTGGTCTCTATCACTCCATCTTGCTGCAGAGCAAAGCAGGCTGCAAAATGGATAATCCCTGCGAGAAAGTAGTGCTATAGAACTCAAATCAATCATGCCAAATGCTACTGGAAATATTTCTCATAGGTCATGATTGGAAATTTATCCAGTAATTTCCATTCAAATGGTAGCTGCTAGAAGCAGAATGTATAGAAATAAGTATATCACATTTAGGCTTTAAGGTACATCCCTTAGGACTCTTGGGAAACATGGGTGCTTTAGTTTAATACCATATATGTTAGTACATCAGAGCCTTGCACAGTCGAAACTACATTATCAGATTAATCTGAGGCATCTGAGTGGGTTAAATTTGATGCAGTGTGTTTGGGGGTAGTTCCAGGATTTGGACAGCCAGGGATCTTCAACAGCTGAGGCAGAAGCCTATTGAGATTTAACATGGTGCCTAAACTTTCAGTTGAGAGTTTTTCACATTTCTGTGAAAAAATTATCTCTCTGGTCTTATCTCCTTCTCATGCCTTCCTTGTAAATGCATAGATTTACTTGAGGCAGAAACAGTCTCTAATTACATGTGTGCTAGTTGCTGGAACTGCCATGACCCATGTGAATATGTTCTATCTCAGCATTAATTCTTCTATTGGATCTCAAATGCCACTGAAATGAGCCAGGTGTGAAGGTTGCCTTGGCTGTACCCCAAATTTCTAGTATAATCCTTTGGCTAGTCCTGCATATGCTTTATTCATTTAAAAGTTCCCTAAAGTCATATCCTGTGTTATCAGTGCAAAACAAATGGACCATTTCTGGTGGTATTTATCTGCTATTTCTATATCCTAAACCAAATTCTAAATTAAAAAACAAAAAAAGACCATGTTACAGTTTTAGGCAAGGATTTCAAAAAGTGGCTATTGCATGTGTCTAGTGGATTGTTTGAAAGGCCTAAGCATGCCTAGTCAGTCTTTTGTTGGTTCTTTTCTAAAAATATCTGTAAATGATGTCATTATTTACTCTAATTATGAATGTAATAAACTAAGAGGATTCTGAAGGATATTATCAGAAAATAATGTTCCTTGTTTTTGAGAAACTGAAATAATGAAAAGAAGATAATTCTTAGCTCTAGGGTGTAATGATATATCCCCACCAACAAAATTAGGGGGAAAAAATAAGTGAAGTGTTTGTTTATAAATTATATTTCAAAAATCCAAGGAATTCAAATAAAAATTTATGCTCCACTTTAACTGCAGCTGATGATGATTCTTTACACAATGGCAGATTGAGATCTGAAGATATATTGTCTAACCTGCATGGTTTTTCCACCTTTTTTATTCTTGACCACTGATTTGCTTTTTTCTGTCTGTCTATGTATCTATCTATGTATGTATGTATCTATCTATCTTGTTTGGGTTTTTTTTTATTTTAATTGTGATCATTACAAAGAAAAATGTAATGTACCCTGTTGGAAATAGCAGCAGCATTCTGATATCATTAAGGTTTTGTTTGCTTATTGTATTGAGAATCAAAACATTGTCAAAGCATAGTGTACTCAAAGACTGGTATAAATAACAATAGAAAATATTTTGATGCATGGAAATCTTCCACCTTGGTGGCAGAGGGAAACCCTGGCATATGACTGTGCCAAATTCATATTAAATACCACAGAGTACATACTGCAGATTTTATTCATGCAGTCACTAAAAATACTAATGGGGCCCTCTTAGAGATTTCTTTTATTTGTGGAAATAAATTTGCAGTTTGTTTCAGTCAGGGCAAGCCTGGTACTTCCAGCAGCATTTGCCTCTCTGGAAATGCTGTGTCAGAAGCAAGGACTTCAAAGTGTGTCATTGTGTTGCTGCCAGAAGTAATTCTTGTACTTATCATTCTAGACATCCTTGAACTTAGCAACAAAAAGGACAGATGGCCAGTGAAGGGACTGACTGACTTGAACAAATTGAAACCTCTCAAGACTATCTGTGTTGATTTGGGGTTTATGTTTTTGGTCATATTTTCTTTCATTTGTGATGGAAATGAGGAATGCAAACCAACCAGAATATAGTGGGTATCATGGGCTGCCAGAGTAATGGAGTTTACAGTACATAAATTGTCCTCCATGTAGCAAGGGATTTTCCCAGATAAAGCATAGGTGTGGGTGTGTTATCAGGCTTTGCATGCTGCTTTTGTTGTTTGCCAGAGTTAATATGGGCTTGGAAATTCTATTCATCAGTATTTCCCCCCAGTGGAGCCTGCCCAATGTGCTTTACCTTAATGTATTCTAAACATCTGCATTCAAATAATTTATTCATAGGCTGAAATCTCTAATCCCAGTTTGAGGTGCAGAAATGTTTCCTTGGTCACTTTTACCCTGTTAATCTGGGACAGTGACAGGTCACACAGCGTTGTCCTTTTTGCATGCAACTTTTGGAACAACGGATTGTTAGTCATTTTAGCAAAGAGCAGACAGAGGTAGCAGAGTCTGTGTGGATGTATTGAGCATCAGCTAATGGACAGAAAGTACCTGCTCCGACACATTAATTCCCTTCCCTGTCAGCCTGCATCATTGTAGAGTGTGCATGATGGGAAGCAAGGTCCCATTGCACTATGGCACCTGCTGCTTTTCCATCTGCCGAGCGCAATAGCTTCTTTGATTGCCCATTTTTCAGCCTAATGACTTTATTCCTTTTCTTTTTGTAAAGTTTTTACATTTTTATTGTTATTTTGATAGTCATATTTGTAGAGGTTTGTTGGTTCTTTTTTTAATTTCCTCTTCTCCAGTGGGCACTTAGTGTGTTGTTAAAAGAATAACTAACAAAATAACATTCCAAACCTGTGCCCACATTCTGTGTGCCCCAAGTGTTGTGTTTCATAATTTATTCTGATAAAGTTGTCATGGTGATAATGTCTCTTGAGAATGAAAGTGCCATGTGCCTGGCTGATTACAGGAAACAGCTCAGATGGTACATAAACTGGTAAATATTGAACCCATGGGCAATAACATTAGCTGTATTTTGTCCATTTATTTATTCAATGTAGCTCTGGTCAGCTTGATTATGGAAAGA
>NW_008653196.1:66013-84651 GCF_000695815.1 Acanthisitta chloris
TGCTTAGATTTATGAGGATGGGAGACAAGTTTCTACTGTTTGTTTGGTTTTTTTAAATCCAGTGACATAAATGTTGGCGGAGTTCCCTGAAATAGCCTTTGAATTCCATCTAAAGCTGTTGATTTGGCTGGATTAGTCAAACCAGAAGACCATTAATACATATTGAACATCTGTCAAAAATAGAACTTGCAATTAACAGATGTATCATCTGTAAATTGAGACTTCAGCTTTTGTGTGAGAGATGTGCCTTTAGGATTCCTGACAAATGCTGATTTTGTTAATTCTCAAACAAGGAGATAAAAGACAGTTTTAAATATAATTCTCTTCCTTATAATGAAAATAATGTGTTTTTCATTACAAACACTAATCATGGTAAAATCAAAGCATACTCCTTGGAGCTCCACTAGGAATTATCTTTCAGTGATGAAGTTTGAAATTGCACACTCCAACAGGGAAAGTTTACATTCTGATATGCTTTTTTTGGTGCATTTGTTGCATGGGGTCATCTTCAGTCTGCATTTGAGAATCACCAGGTAATAGCATGCAACTCTTATACAAATATGTAGGATTAGTTACTAGAAATACTTTGGTTCTTTGTCTTTTTGCATGATACTTTATATTTCTGCTGCATGATTTAGAAAGGCGTCAACTTCATTTAAGTGTAGTGGTTTTGGGGGGTGGGGATCTGCTGCACCTGACTTCCACTGGAGTTCTTAAAAATATTTCTCACTTTAATTCTACATACAGCATTTTTCAAACAGTCCTAAAGCACTTAGTGAATGAGCTTTCCACAGTGCCCTTTAAACACCTTGAGAAGAACCTCTCCTTAGAGACAGAAATTTAAAGCCTGACACATATATTTGAGTGATGCATATAAATGTACCGATCAGCAGAGTTTTAAACATGATCCATAACTTATCCAAACCAAGACCAAACCCCTGAGTAGATGGGAAGTGATATTAGTGTAGCCTTTTGACCAGTGTAGCGTGCAGGAGCTGAGAATTCCTGGCCAGATCCAGAGGAGCTGGTGGCCTTGCAGGTGGTGAGAAGCAGCTTCTGAGCAGTCTGTTCAGTCATGATACATCATTTGCATTGGCAGGAACATAGTCACTAATTGGAGGGGGTTGTAGGTCGCTCAAGGACACATCTGATGCAAGACCTGACCTAGACCTACAGTTGCTTTTTATATGTGTTCAACGAAACAAAGCAGACCAACAGTTTTTCCAGGTAATTCCTGTCTAGCAGGGCAGCAGCAGGGATGCCAAAGGTGTGGCATTGAAGACTTTCAAGATCATGCCAATATGAGCATAAGCTGCAGTATCATGTGATGGACATCCCTGAGTGGCTCCAGTTTCTAGTGCATGCTGAACTCCTAGGAATGGTCTAGATCTAGATCTTTCTGCAACTTTCATTAATAAGAGCCTCTCTGGTGATAAGAAATAACTTATTAGTTAATGGAAAATCAGTACCAAAGGGCCTGCCCCACTCAGCACCTGGTATAGCTTGGCTTCTTGCATAAGGTGCATGCTGACAAAAGAGAGGGGCCTGGAATGCACAAATCCAGCTGATCACTGTGTTATCTGAGGGTCTGTGCATCTCTGTGCACAGTTGTTATCATGTAGGCTGCGTGTCCTGGGCTCTACCCACCTGCCATGCTGCTCCTCTGTGCCTGAGTGAGTCAGATGTCACAGCAATCACAGTACTAAGGCGTTCAGAAGCGCCTGCAGGATCACAAAGCTGATGGAGAGCAGGAGGTGTCTGCCCTTGAACAGAAACACCCCTACTGTGCTCAGGGCTTGGAGCAACACAGAGCTTTAGGAGACACATTTGCTTCGACACGACAGGTGGTATCAGACGTACACAGCTCGTCGTTCCTCATGTATCCTCATGTGCTCTCTCGCTCAGCTGTTGCATCCTTCGCTAGAAATTCAGAGAGGAGCCAGTTTCTTACTCCTGTTATCACGGGCAATTCTGAAATCTTGTTCTAGGATGGCTGTTGTTATACAGCACAGATGTATGGCACAAGTAGCAGTGAGTGCCTTATGTATGACTGCATAGTTCAAATGCTAATTCTTTGGAACACTGGCACGATTATGCTGCAGAATTATATGGGAAGATAATGAAGCACAGAGGAGGAGAAAGAAACTGAACTTAGAAAATAGAGGCTTCTATAGTAAATGTGAGATGTGACTTCATGAAAGGAATGTGAGGCTTGACCTTAAAACTTCAAATAATTGCTTTTTTTTCTCTGTACTACTCATCTCTTCCTTTGTTTTGAACATGGGTCTGAAGAGGTTCAGGTTTTTTCCACTGGCTCTGGCACCAGAACAGATACTTGGAACAGGCAATTTTTACCCACCTATCACTGTTCAGAGCCAGATTTTATAGACCTCTCATATCCTTCAATGTTGTCTCCTTCCTGTGCTGAAGAGGCTCAGCCTCCTTTCAGTCATTCCTTGCTGGGTCAGGAGACTCATCTGACTGAATGTTTCAGTTGCAAGTTTGTAATCCCTAATTTGAAGAAGAGAAATGAAGTTTGGCATATCATGGCAGGACCTGGGTATTATGGTTGTAAGCTCTATTTCTGTTGTGGAATGCAGAAATTCCAAGCTCTGCTGCAGGGAGCCTGAAGGGCTTATGGACACTCAGATCTCTTGTTATTTCCCACACTTCCTACTACATATATGGGAGATTCAGCTCTTGAGTCTTTTAATTCCTCTTGCAAAAATTCCTCATCATTCTGCCAGGACTGAATGTGAAAGACATGAAGTTGTTCAGCATCCTGGTTGCAACTTTGTTTTGTTTAACTTAATGACTTTCCCTTTATTTAAAACCAAAGTATTGCCTTCTAATAGATACTTCACTTGTTGCTCTATAAAAGAATTATTAATTTATCCCTAGAAAATTGGCATTTCTATCTGGAAGATACCCCACTTTTCAACAGTCCTTTCCTAACACTGGCCATGTCAGTAATCCTTTTGTGAATGGTAAGGTTTTTCATACCTTTGGGATTTAAATAAATCCCCTCATATTTTAATGTTCAAGGGAAGTCAGAGCTTCTGCCCTCCCAAGATGTCTGTCACAAACTCCCTTTGGAGTAGGATTTTTCAGGAGGGCCAGGATTTCACCTATGTCTGTGCAAGAACAAATTGATTCACAACCCTGAGCTACTGCACCAGAGGGGAAAATTAACTGCTTCTGCAAGTCATCAAATTGTTATTAAAAAAACCCCAGAAACTTATTATACAGTCAGTGTGAAAGTATTCAGCCCCTGACACTTCTCTGTTTCTTGTGAGAACTTGCAGTATATTTAGCTCTTTGACAAGGTTATACATTACACCTAAAAAGAAAGGGGAAGGAAACACTCCACACTGCAGAGAAAGCCTGGAATTATCTTTAATAGGTGAAAGACAGCTGTGACCTCAGCTCAGTGCTGTGATGGAGAGCTGCCGGTGTGACAGCTCCTTTCTGCACACTTGGGTACAATGAGACAGATGGAAGCAGAGTGCCATTCTCCTGCTTCCCATTCTGCAGGAATCAGAGAGAGAGTCAAACTTGGTAAAAGCAGAATGAGATGCTTTCAAAGTACTTTCAAGTAACTTGCAGCATTTGAAAGACTTGAGTTTCTATGTTATCTGAACACCATTGACAGGAAAACGAGAAAAAGGGGCAAAACTGTTACATTTTTTCCTACAAATGATTCAAAATGCTGGAGTTCACATATATCTATTTTTTTTTGCTCAGCTGAAAGTTTGTGGATAGCTCTGTACACATTTTTCCCAGGGAGAAATGGGGGTGGGGGAATGTCACTGAAGATCCAGAAGTTGAATGCAGTAAAAATATACTAAACCCATTATCCCCTTTCAGCTGTTATGTCAGTGTCCCTCCAGTGAGACCCTTCCCACCTCTCCCAACCTTTAAATTCATCCTGTTTAAAGTCCTAACCGATACCTGTGATCAGGAGAACCAATATGCCAAACAGGCTGGTCAATCATACAGCCCAGCTGCCAAAACAGACCATTTAGATTTTTAAAGACCTGTGGCACTGTTAACAACATTTAGAAGAGCTCAGGTAACATGCTAATTACAAAGTCATGAAATCAGTTTAGAACAGGTTATTATTTAAAGATCTATAGATGTTAAAATCAGTGGAGACAAAGTTTTGGGGGTTTACACTTATTTTTGAGCAAAATTTCAAGTAAACAGTCCTGAACTACATCACTTTGATGTGCATGTGACAATACACACACAGTACTTGCTTCAAGGGGCTCCTCTCCTGTGGGCTGGTTTATGAGCTGAGGTTCTAGCCCTCTATAGTTTAAACCCTTTGGTCTTGAAACTCTTACTTGATGCTTGAATCAATTCAGTTGCTGTCGTAAACTTGCACACAGTGTTCCCAGCAAGTTTCTAGCAGGTTTTGAAACCCAGAGCAGATGTCCTGTTCCTCTAATAAGACATTTTGATTTTAAGTGGTCATAGCAACAAAATGCCCTCCTTGGCCTTTTTGAAGAATACCTCGATAGGAAAAGCATTTTAATTAAGAAAATATACTAATTAGCTACCACCTGAAGTGACGATAAGAGTTTCACTTCATTAGCGAGGCTGGGTGTGTTGGAAAAACTCACCTGGCAACAAGGGGACTCATTTTTCAGGCTATTTTCAATATTTCTCTTCCTGCAGGGAGAAAGCAATCTTAATTAAAACCTGTGAAAAGCAGGGCATTTTTAGCTGTTAATTTACAGAAGTTTGAATAAGTCAAAAGAGGAAAAAGCACCTTTTGGCAAATGGTGCATATAGATACCTGCCAGCAAGTCTGCCCTTAGCAACAGGAGCTTTTTTATAAACCTGAGAGGCTGTTGTACTGCTGGAACTGCAGGGCTCTTCTGAGCTGAAGCCTGTGGCCAGTGGTGTCCATGAGCATGTGCCCCCTGACCCAGACAGGGCCTTTAAACCCTTCCATCCCATACAACTGGCAATACACACTATTTGTGTACCTGTCAGGAATAATCTGTGCAGCTACAAACCAGAATTTCATGGTCCCATGTGCAGTCTCTGCATGCATCTCAGGGCTTTTCTGCCTAATTCCAACATCTTTCTGCATTTGCCCCTAGCTTTGTTTGTTTTGTTTATTTCCAGCCATTTTCAGAGATTCATGAAAGATGGAGAAAAAACAAGAAAAGTTTGTTTTCAGTATTTAAGCTTGATCTGTGGCCTTTGCTCTTTCAGTCTCTTGTACTGACACATGCAAACCAGCCTCAGGCATCACTCAGACACACACTATTCACCATGATGCCTCCAATGAGATCCAGTGCAGTGTGATCTCATTTGGGGTGATTTTTTCATGTCAATAACTCCATTTGGTGCTTGCTCCAAGATCAGCTTGAATTTTTTCACTTGTGTGGGTTTCAATGATTTGTGTTTGTGGGATTTCTCTTCCTCCCCCTTTTTTTCTGTCAATTAGAAAGACTTGGTTTTCCTTCCCAGCCCAATGAGCCCATTCAGGTGCGCAATGGGGGTTTTACAGTCCAAAGTGACCATGTTTTGACAAGTCTAGCTGTGGGATTAGAAGGCCTGGCAGCCTTTTCAGGAGGTTTGTTAAGCAGCCTAATTGAAAATTTGTGCTTTGCTGTTAATGCTGGACTAAGGGAGGGTCTTTCAACACTGACTTCCTTCTGCAGATAATGAGGGAGGTACAGACAAGTGCTGCTGGTCAGGTAGGTGCTAAGGGTGGGCATTTACTGGAAAACTTCTGAACTGACAAGACTGGAGCTTTCTGGAAGAGCTCAGGAGTGGGCAAGTCAGGTGGTCCTGATTTGAGCCCATTACAGCTTTGGTGAGCCTCAAGATCTGACTGTAGAACTATAATTTCCATGTGTTCTACCCTACTTAAACTACTGGCAAATCCTCCACACTAATAATTTTCTAATAGAACATACTGATATTGCTGTTGATATACATCTAACACAGCCCTTTCCTTTTCCTCTTTTCATCAGTATTACTTCAAAATGAATTAAAGAAAAAAGAGCTAGCAGAAGTTTAGATGTCTGGGAAAAACATAAATAGGAATATCCTTATTATGTGTGTGACAATTGAGTCAGATTATTTCAGCAATGCTATTTATAGTAAAACTCCTCTCCTTAAAATTGTTCAATTAATGCAAACGCTTCAAACTGCTAGCCTGATGCATTCTCTCTATTTAAAGAAGAAAAATTGGATTTTTTTTTTCTCTTTTAAGCATCAGTCAAATGAAACCAGATGCACAGGCACTGCAGAAAAAAACCCAGTGCTGACATTTCTATGTGCATTCTGGATTCTGTCTTCAACAAATAAACAGTGCTGACATTTCTATATGCATTCTGGATTCTGTCTTCAACAAATATCAGCTAGAGCCAAACAGTGTGGCATTTTGGCCCCTAGCCAGTCAACCCTCAGTACTTTAAAATCAAGCCATGTATACATTGTCTCACAGTAGTAGCATACAGCAACTTCTTCCTGATTCCCATTGAGGGTGGTTACATGCTATTTACCTGTAAATGCAAAATCTGCCTAGGTTGTAGAGTCCTTTTTTCTTCCAGAAATGTGTCAATGCTTAAACTTCACCACTGGTCTGTATTTGAGGGTGATGTAAAAATATCATGTTATGAATTCATCTCCATTTGTAGTACAGTAATTGTGAAGGTACTCTGAAGGATCCAGTATTTAATGTTGCTAAAATCCAAGTTGTCTTTCTCTTTTTCTCTTTAAGGTATCTCAAAACAGATGGTAAACAAGTAGGCTTTTCCCATTCTCCTCCATTCCTGAGAAACTCCATGCACACAGGCTTTTGCTTGTTGAAAGAAACAGGATTACCTGCTGCAGGCTGTCACCCTCTCAGCTGGACATCAGGTCTGTAGTTTAGATGTTAGCTTAGAGTTGATGTTTCCTGGTGTTTCAAACTCCCTAGCGCTGAGAGCACACACACTTCACAGGCAGCTGTGCCTATCGAGTGTCCAAGCAGCTCCATTTTAGGATACTCCATCAGTGTGAGCACTTTAGGTGTCCTTGCAAGGTCAGGTTAGTATTCACTAAAGCATTCACAATAACTAAAATACCTTGGAGCCATATGTGTCAATGATTCTTGTAAGATCAGTCTGCACTTGGCTAAGTAGATGTACTGTGCTGCTTTCCTTCCATCAAAGGAAGCTGTTATGTACATTGCTAATAAGGATAAATAATAATTTTGAATAGTGTCAATGATTCTTTTAAGATCAGTCTGCACTTGGCTAAGTAGATGTACTGTGCTGCTTTCCTTCCATCAAAGGAAGCTGTTATGTACATTGCTAATAAGGATAAATAATAATTTTGAATAATTACCTAAGTATTAAGACAGGACTGGTTAGGTGATACACTGTGCCCTTAATAAGGATAAATAATACTTTCAAATAATTACCTAAGTATTAAGATGGGACTGGTTAGGTGATACACTGTGCCCTTAAATCAGCTGTTTTCACTTAACAGGCAGTTGAAATCTTTTATAGGGATAAAATAAAAAAACACTTTGAAAAAAGCAAGTCACTGAATTTGCTTAGTCTCCACATGAGTAATTTTGTTTCACTGAAAATAATACAGCTTTGCTGGAAGCTCATGTTGGAATTTAGGAGAATATTAGCATAAATTGTTTGAAAAATACCCCTGCTCTTAACCTTATTTCTTCTCTCTGTTCTCACCATTTCCATATCTTAGCATAAACCCATGCAAGCACTACTTTTCACTATTTAAAGTGAAGCAAGGTTTATGAGGCAGGTTAATATCTTTTATTTGCCTAACTGATATAGTTAGGGGAAGACCAGACAGACTTTTCTGACATACATTTCCTCAGATAATTGGAGATTTTCTTGGGTTCCTAAAATCTTGTTTATTTTCTTCTAAATATGTCCATCTAATAAAAAAATATTAAATCTCCCTACATACCTTCTTTGTTTAGATCCTTAGATTGTAACAGCATTATTATTTTAATGCATCATAATTGTGTATGAATAATACATTCCAGACAAATTATCCTCAGTTTTCTTGTAGAACATATTGTCTGCAAGGCAGAGAATCTGCAAACTAACCTAATTTATTCTCCTTCATTGGAAAAGCAATGGTATGTGCTACCTACATTCTCACCCAGCTCTTTTCTCTAGGTATTGACCAGTCTATTTTCCCTATCTGTGGGAGTCTTCAGAACTCAGATAAAATTTAAGTATCCATTAAGAAATATCCTAGCTGGCGTGTCTTATGATTCTCCAGTTGGCACAAACTGTGTAAGATTTTATCTCATATCTCATAAGAACTTATATCATATTGGATTGTGTCACAAACCAAAACCCTGTCCACAATCAGCAAAGATAGGTTAAAGCTGCAGGTGGCATTGTTTCCAAATGTATTTTTGTGCAGAGTATTCTTAAAATTTCAACTAATGATTGCAAACAACAAAGACAGTGTGCAACAAGATTCTAAAAATGTGCATTGCTTCTCAGAGAAATGGTGGCCTGGGGCAAACCTTACTCATCTCCACTGACACAGAGTGTGGCTTAGGTTCTTCTGTCTGAGAACCATCACTTGGGGTAAATGGGAAGTTAGTGCATGTTTCTACTGCTAAGAGGAAATTCCAAGGTAGGAATTAGTAAGTAGTAGTAGTAAGCTCCTAACTGTCATTATGACTGTCATTATGAAGTAATTATAGAAAATAAGCTTTTCTTCTTGTTGCACATCCATGCTGGAAGTACATCCATGGTATAAGCAAAATGGCATTAATTTTGTAGGAAGCTAAGTACTTCATCTGGAAGGGGTAGCACCTCATTTATCACCTGGAACTGATAACTGCTGGTGACAACATCATTTTGTGCTGACACTGGTGAAGGTGTTTGTATGAGAACAAGAGTGGAGAGAGAGTGTCACTGCTGCCGAGCGGAAAGGAGCTCTGAATCCTATCTCAGATCCAAACTGCCAGAAACAGGAGTGGCCATCCAGCTGGGTGCCAGGGTTATCAGCAGAGATGGCTAAAGTCTGCCTTGGTCTGATCTGGATGTGCCAGCCATGCACTTCTCCAGCAGTAGTGCTGTGATGCTTTACTCGGGTAAGACAGTGTTTGCAGGGAGAAGGTGTATAATTTATTGAACCAGATTGCCTTGACATCTGCTCCCTTGTGCTTTGCATCACCTCCCTTCACGTACAGCATCCTAGCTTTGAAACTCCTAATGTGCAAAGAAAAAGGAGTGGAGTGTGATGGCACAATAGAAAATAGGAAAGAAAGTAATTTTTGACATAAACTTACAGTTATTGGAAGATTTAGATGAAAGTCACACTTCCCCCATACCCTCCTTCCCTGGTTTCAGAGGGTTTATCATTATTTACATACATGCACAAAGCAAACAAACAAAAAAGTAGTTGGAAAGTAGAATTTTTCTTCTGAACAGGAAAGTGAAACAGTGTAGTGCAAAAACTGAAATTTTGTTTTGGGCAAATCGAAATGATATTTTCATTCAGTCATATCAAAATGTCTAAGCAAAGTCAAACAATAGTGTCTGATTCAACTTCTAAAATTGCATTCAGTTGCAAGAAGTTGTAATGATAATGTTTCTATACTGTAGTAGTAATCATAACCCATAAAATATTTTAATGCTCTTTAAATATCAGACAACTGAACTTCTCTTAGTGAATAGTTTCAGTGATTTGCCACTATGATTCATGACAAGACCTTGTACAATTCCAAAATGTTTCAATTTACTCTCTTGTGGAAAATATTTCTTTCTAGAATTTTGTCTACCTCTGCAATGAAATGGACTTCTGGCGCCAAGTATTTTTGCAGCATGTGCTAGTGAAGTGTTTTGAGAGGTGTTTTGTTGGGGTTTTTTACATCTGGGAGGTTTGGATAGATCCACTTCAAAGCCTGGATAATAAATGGGCTGATTTTCAAATCATTTTGCATTCAGTGGGTTCTACTGGTTAGATATTAGTTTTGTTTCATTTGGTTTTGGCTCAGTCTGGTTTTAGATTGAATCTCTCTATTTAAGATACCTGCTGCATGCTCAGTGGTTAGGATGCATGTGAGCTTCCAGGAACATTAAACCCTAATCCAGCAATATGTGTAAGGATTTTTATAATTTTAGGCATGTGAGGAGTTCAGTTAAATTCTCACTGTTGTTCACATGATCCAAGACATAGGAGCATTTTGAATTTAAACCAAGGCCTTTGAGGAATAGAAAAAATGCATTGATAACATTATATTTTTAAACAAGGCAGATGTTTGACCATGATCCAAGACATAGGAGCATTTCGAATTTAAACCAAGGCCATTGAGGAATAGAAAAAATGTGTTGATAACGTTATATTTTTAAACAAGGCAGATGTTTGTCCCCAATTTTACCCATTTTGGTCTACCATTTTCCCTCTCTGCAAGAGGTTTGCTAAGGTTTTTTGCAAGTGTCTACCTTGGGCTGTTAGTTTTATCATCGCTGTTCACATAAGTGCAGTGATTTGTATCCTGATGTCACTGCACTGACCTTTGCTCTTGTCACAGAAATGCTCTAATCATGAAGTCTGCCTAAGTGTGCTTTAATAGAGGCTTAGTGGGTTTTTGTCTAAACAGCACTTAGATTACTGGCTGTTGTAAAATGGGACCATTTGAAAAGATTCTACTTTTTAGGGTTATTGCTGAAATAAAACTCTTATACAGAGATGCATAAATATGCTCTGCTGTGTTCACCCAAGTCTTTTTGACTTGAAGGCAAAGTTGAGCTGGTATGAGCACCTCTCTTAGTGAGAGAGACTTGGTATGATATGGATGAGCCCAGTGTGCATTACCTTCCTTCCATTGCCTCAAACTTGCCATGATATTTTTTCTTTTTCCTTGCACTTAAACCTAAAAGAAAGTGTGGTTATCTCAAGAGCATTAAAACAAACACAATGATGACAGATATTGTATCAAAATTCAGCATGCCAAATAATTACTGCTCAGCTAGCTGTTAAATGGGTGGGAACTTCAAGACTTCATGTGTTCTTTGAATTTTTTGTTCAGAAAGATTCAACTGGTCAGACTGATTACTTTGCTGGAAGTAGAGTGATACAATTGGGACAGGTTTGAAATGGATAGTGCCTCCTTAAATTGGAGAGTACTTGTACACTTGTAAGAACTGACTGTGCTGTACAATCATTGCATTTGGTGATTGGCTGTATTAATTTGGTGAATCAGCTGGATGGTGATTCAGTTCAGGATCACTGTTAATCTAATGATTTTTATTGACTCCATTTCAATTTTGACCTCTACTTGTATAATCTAATTTAACTTTAGTAAAAGTTTATGGGAGAGAAGTGTAGCAATATATTAGATCTAAAGTTTTCTTCTTTTTCAGCTCTTAAAAGAGCCTGTGAAAAACAGACAGAACCAGTTATTCTTCCAACAGAGCAGTTTGAAAACTTCAAGTATCTTATCAAATTAGGCAAGGAATCTGAGGGCCACTTGGATTATTATCAAAGTATATATAACTTGGTATAGCTGGGTTATCACATTAGAGACTTACTTTCCAAATCAAAAGTGGTAGAAAATACCTTCTTCAGCCCCAGAGCTAAATCAGAAGTGCTTAGGCTGTTATGAACTTATGAGAGTTTTGGAAGGATGTAAATCAGGTTTACAAAACTTATTTCCAACTGTAACTACTTCATAGAACCCAATGATACAGTACTGCACCTAGGCAACATTGCCAAACTAACAGGGCAGAATAAACATGCAAAAGAGAATGACACGTGAGAGATAAGTAGTCATAATTTGTTTGCAGACTTTGTTTCATGGTTCTGTAACATATTTATCGGGCAAAAAGCAGAGGGATTTCAAAGCAGCTATTCTGGGCACTCCTCCAGAATTAAGTGCAGCTGTTTATGCCTTAAAGTCAATTATTTTTCTTGTTTGTGCTCTAATCATTCATTATTTGTAGATGCCACAAAACAATCCATGAAGAGCTGACAGAACAAACATTATTCCCTGTAGACTTTTTTTAATATTTATTGTATGCTCAAAGATTGTATGAGGTAGCTCTATGAACTCAGCAGTAGTGAAGGTGGAGAGGGCAGCAATGTGTGAATTTAAAGCCTTTTAGCGCTATTAAAAATCAAAGTCTTATTTTTAAAATCACTTGGTTAATGTTTTCCCTTTCCTTCTGGCACATGTTGCTGTTGGGATAAA
Source organism: Acanthisitta chloris (assembly GCF_000695815.1). NCBI lineage: Eukaryota > Metazoa > Chordata > Aves > Passeriformes > Acanthisittidae > Acanthisitta > Acanthisitta chloris. Next base: position 78,216 of record NW_008653196.1, read on the forward strand.
TCTATTAAATATGGGCTGAGTTGGTGTGAATCTATGGCACTGTGAGCCTTTTCAAGTTAATATTTCAAAGAAGGATTTATTTCTCTCCCTGTAATGATACAAACACCTTTGTCCATCTGATGCTGCCTTGCCTGCTGCTGCATCCTCACCTTGAGAATTTCACTAGTAGCTTAATTTTTAATAGAGGGCAGATATGATCCTTACCTGTGATGAAAGAGTTTCCATGAAGAATGCTCACAGCAACCATTATGGTTTTCAATTTAGAACTGTGCGCTCTGGATAGCCTGAGCAAAATCCTGAGTCTTTCACATTTTTAAAAACATTAATCTCAAAGTTGTGTCAAACTTGTTGCTGAAATATGTATTAAAAAATGGCTCAGATAGGTCCCTGTGGGTCAATCCCAGTTAAATAGAATGTACTAGACAAAAAACATTTTTGGTGCCACTAGATGACAAGTTTGTATTGCAGCAGGACCTCTCCCTTCCAATAATTAGAGCAGAGTTTCTGGGATTGGTATATCAAACTCTCCATGTAGGGTCTTGCAGGACTGGCAGGCTGAATGATGCACATGATGAAAGCCCTCTGTTTTGTTTCCTGCTGCCTCTAGTTCTGTAAAAGCTGAGAGAAACAGGGGGAATAAACAGCCTAGTTGTGCCTGTTAAAATTCACCACTCTTTGTACTACAAGAGAGAAGAAATACACACACACAAGGGCCAGAGCCACTAGTGGGACAAGAACAGCTGTGGCATTGTACAAGAAAAGAAAAGAGGAGGGGATAGTACAAGAATACCAACACACACAAAAAAAAAAAGTCATGGGGAGAGAAAGGAAAGATGGCCAGTATTAGAGAAACGTGTGAGAGAACGTCATGGGGAGAAAAAGGAAGGATGTCCAGTATTAGAGAAACGTGTGAGAGAACAAGGGGGACAGCAGGGAAAGACCTGCAAAAGACCTGTTTTCTAATTGACTGCCCTTGTTGTGGATGCTGACTGCTTTCATGCAGTAAGACCCTGGCATTTAGAAATAGAGTTCAATAGGACTTAAAGGCAACTTGTATTCAAAAACTTCATGATGAGCCCAGGAATAGGAAAGAATCCTATTCCAATTTTGATTATTCCAACAGAGAGACTGATCTTGCTTTACAGTATGAGGCAAGCAGAAATTTTTTACTGGAGTAATCAGTAGCACTGAAGGCACCTCATTCAGCATGTGTTTTTCAATGTAAATCAGGGAAGATGCAGATGAAATAAAATGACTGTGAGAAGGGAGTAAGAGCCTGGATCCATTACTCTTGAAGAGACAAAGAATAGGAGTGGTGTTGCCTGTGCTACTGCATAAACCCAAGTGATTTAGCCTGTGAGGTGTAAGAGATGGTCAGCCTCTAACCATATCTGGGTGTTGTGGTTTGGCTTGAGGGTTATTTTTGTGGTTTTATCCTCTGATTCTGTTTTTAAGGTAAAATCAGTGTTTGCTTTAGAACAAGTTAGCAAAAGGCTAAATTCCTTGCAAAGAACAATGTGCACACAATGGCCTATCACAATTAGTGACCCTGGGTGTAGATAAAACCAGGAGATGTACCCAAGTGCTAAATAAATGCAGATTGCATGTTTTCTGCAGTATTGCTCTGTTAGCCACCAACATATTTAGCTTTGAAAATAAGCTCTTGCATAGGGATAGCTAGTAGCCATGGGAATTTTCTGGCAGTTGAAACTGGCTTACTAATGGATTGATTAAAATATTGTTTAGGACATTTTGGAAAGATGAGTATCTAGTGGACAGTCCAATATCTAACCATCTAGCTTAGTTGTTTTTTAGTCCTCACAAATTCCACTAAAGAAATGCCTATAAATTACAAGTCTAAGAAATGTCATTACAGCATTGGCTAATATAAATTACTTGATGCAGCAATGTGAGTCTAAGAATGAGTGATTGCTCTGTAGACAAGTGTTTTCATGACTGAAATAAAGACATGTTAGGGGCTGAAGCACCTGCAAAGTGATGGGTGGATTGAGTACTTAGATGCCAGCCTGAGTCTGGTATATACCCAGGAATCATAAAAGATGTTGCTAGGCCAAGTGAAGTATTGCAACAGCATTCAACCTTTACAGACCCATGGAAATTATACCATTTATTGTAAAAATTCTCATTAAACATGTGTTTCTACTTTTTACCCACTATGAACATTAATGTGGGTGTCCAAATACAGCAAATTAGCACATGATGAAAAATAATTCAGAGCACAGTCTGTGGGGAGGGCAGTGCTGCTACCTTCTCTCTACCTATGGCCTGGGCTTAAATCTGAATCCTGTTTTGATTCCAAAACTATGAACCTTTCATAAGTGCTAGTTTCATGTAAAAGTAACAGCTTTTGGGAAAAATAAAAAGTTTAAAAAGCCCACAAAAATCCCCACTATCAATTCATCCAACTGTTTGGTTGAGACAGTAGTTATGTTCATGGAGCAGAAATACTGATTTGTTTTCTGACAAGTTGAAAGCACAGAGACTATGGATGTGATTCTGCTTATGCTTTTGTTTCAAATAAAGTATAATCCAAATAACTTCAATGAATCATGTTCCGTCCTCAGTCCACTGAAAGTGGAAATATTCAGCAAGGTAAGAAGAGCAATTGCAGTTGTGTAGGGGGAGAATTTGGACAAATACCTCTCTAAAACTATCAAAAAAAAAGTGTAAAAGTTATTGAATTCAGGTTCAGCATATAATGCAGTGTTCAGCTAAGCTTATCCCATAGTTTCTATACATACTGCTGAGGTACCAAGCACAAAGATAATGCACAGGATGCCAGTCTTAACTCCGAATTTCTTTGATTTGGCTGGCAGCTGTCATAAAGACCTGACCATCATTTAAGTTGAAAAGAGGGGATTTTGTATATGTTAGTCTCTTGTGGCATTATATTGTATATTAGATACAACATTCTAGATGTGAAGCAATTTATCTATTTTTATAGAGGTGGTAACATTAATTTTAATGTCAGCCTTTGGTATGACATAGAGTTTGTCTTCATTATTCTGAAATATTGTTTGAAAAAAAAGCCCCCCCAAATCCATTTATGTTTTCAATTTGCTTTGAACTATTTTTCAGCAACTCAGGTCAAGACCTAATTTCTACAGCAATCTTCAATGTATTTTATTGTTCACCGGTGACTTGTACGTGATTAAGGAATCCATCAGGAAAATTCTCTTTTTATTCTTTATGTAACATCTCTTTTCCCTATGTATTACTTGCAGTTTTGGGGGTTTTTTATCTTTTGCATTGGGGCTGAAATAAAATTTGAGGATGAAAAATGATGCTATACTTCAGAAATTGGTAAGTTCTTTTCAACTACCTCCTTTGTAATTTTGCATTTTGTCACACAACGTGATATTTCAATCTCATGCATGTGCAAAAACTTATTCAGTGTTTGCAATACAGTGTCTGCTGGAGTTCTAATAAGGCAATACTGTTTGCTTTCAAGCTTAAGAATCCTGCCAAAACTATTCAAGCTGGAAAGCATCCAAGTGACCTGATTCACAGATTCATACATATGTTCATATATACTCTTATTTAAAGATACTTTTATATGTATATACATGTATTTATGTCTGCAAATGCCCACGTGCATGTCTCAAACATAGAAGTCAATCAACTTGTTGAGGCTTAAAGCTGGATACCTCTGATATAAGGTTGTTGTGAATAATGTAGTAGCCAAGGTGCCCAAAACATTGGTCCTTGCTGGTGTGTGATGGAAAAGAGTGTGTACACATGGTCAGAACAGAGAGATTTAACTCTTGGCTGCCTTATTAGTAAGTTCACAAAAACTCTTGTGTTGATAATGTTTGCTGTTGAATGTACATTGTATAGAGTAAAATTTGCCATCCCACATTAGTAAGTTCACAAAAACTCGTGTTGATAATGTGCTGTTTGCTGCTGATTGTATATTGTATAGAGTAAAATTTGCCATCCCAGATTTACCTGTTATGCTGTAATTTCTACAGCTGAAATAACTGTAAGGATACAAACTTTAGTAAGCAGTAACTTTAGTAAAATGTTTATATTATAAAAGGCACTAAAATTGAGAGTTTTCAACTACAAAATTGTGCCAGCCTTTTACGCTCCATTAACAATACCTGTAGTATCTGACTCCCTTAGAGTGTAGTGCTCAATTTACATACATACTCTATAGACATGTACATATATGACACTAATACAAAGCTTGAATAGTTCAGGTTATCAGTGTGCTGTTTTTAACTCTCTTGATACCATCATACCTGTTCTGTCCAAAGAGATACCACTGCGTGGTTATTACATGGGAATCAGCCTTTACAGACCAATTGCTGACTTGTTTGGTCATGTGAGCAAGACAAAGTTGTCATCTTTAATCTCTGAGTTCCCTCCCAATTAAAGAGAAAAGAGTAGACAGCAGGTTTGAAGTTGTCGTCTTTAATCTCTGAGTTCCCTCCCAGTTAAAGAGAAAAGAGTAGACAGCAGGTTGGACTCAGACTGATGCCCTAGTCAGGGTAATTATGATTGCAAAAGGTGCTTTCACAGGCTAAGACCCAGCACAAAATGCTGAGGATTCAATTCAGAGAAATTTATCTGGGGGCTGGTTCTCAGAGACTAGGGTGTGCCATCAGAGTAACACTTTTGGTAGTAGCAGTGTTTCAGGAATGTAGAAACCACAAATACTTGTTAAAGCAATTAGTATATTTTGGACCCTGCTTAGGAGGTTGTTAAATCCTTTTGGGAAAAGGCATGCCAGTTTTGGCAAAGGCAGTAAGCAAAGCAAGGAGGAAGCTGTGCCACACAGAGCCAGAAACAAGGCACAGTGTTGCCTGGAATGATGGCACGGGCTGAGACATCTGGGAGATTCTTCATCACTCTCTCTTTTCCAGGTTCCAGGAGATTTTATGTGTTTATGACTTCATGGTGTTAGAATCAGTTTTAGCAGTCTTTTTCTCTTCCCCCTCTTACGGAACTCTTGTTACCCAAGCACTCTTCAGCTGACTTCCATCACTTGCACATCTCAGAGGGTTTGTCTTTCAAACAGTGCTCCCAGGCTGATACCTGCTTGAAATTGCATATAATGCAGAGGAGTTGGTACCAACACAGCACTTATCAAGGTTAAGATGAAAAATCCCTTCTTGGGATTTCTCTGAGAATACAGCAGGTGGTGCCACGGATGTTTGCTGAGACAGTGTGTAATTACTTTTCTTGTTCTGCCAGAAAAGCTTAAAAAGGCCACATGAGTTCTACTTTATCACTTGCCCCCCTCTTTTCAGTCATGCTGCCTGCAACTCACTTGGACGCTGTTCTGGAAATGTCTCTGTGCTCAGTGGATGTGACCCCAATTACTCTTTCTTGTTTTTTCTCCTTCTCTTCCCCTCCCTAAATGCTACTGGATTTTCTTCCTTACATTTGCATTATGACTAAGAGAAATAACCCCCTGCCCTTCCCAGCAACTCAATCCATGAATCTGCAATCTGCCATCTGATATGAAACATTTTAAGCCATATGGAACTGCTCTGTATCCTGTTGTCTGTTAATAGAACTGAGTGGACAAGATTAAAAATAGATCTGCCTTTTAAAGCAACAATAGTTTAATTTTAAATGAAAAAGTAGTTTCCATTGATTCTGCTCTTATCGTGCTGGAGCCTTCTGATTCTGTACATGTCTAAATTAATGCAGACAAAAGGCCCTTTTGAATAGTAATGTGTTTGCCAGGGTTGCTCCTTGCCTAGCTCATCTTTAGTTGTCATGATGATCTTGTAGGGTCCCTGTCCAGCCTGATGCTGTCCCTGCTCCTATGCAGTGAAATGTGAAATTGCAGTCTTCCGCACCAGGGTGTGAATGGCGTGTGCTAAAGCAAGCACTGGTGCGTGTAATGGCAATGGCCATGGAGAGGAAACTTGCAGCAAATCAGCCTATGCACAAGGCATGGGAGAAGGTCATTATAAGGCTGATACTTGGAGTGAAGTTACAATTTATGTGTAAAAAATATTTTGTCAGACTCCAGAGTGCAGATGACAGTCATTCCGTTTTCAAAGTTCTTCATCTGATGGGGTGAAGGTCATATTGAATTCTTTGTCTCCTATGCTGCTAGTGTCCTTCTCAGGTCCTACAACCCAAACTAGAACTTTAAGGAGCATTCCTTTTCCAGCACCAGTCTTAGAGCTCACCTGTCTCCAGGCAATCTTGGTCAGCATGCACCAAGAAATGACAGTCACTAGTCTCTGGGACAGATCTGTTAATATGCAGTAGAAGACAGTTCAAAAGAATACCAAAGCATGAAATTACCTTGCCAAGGTGAACTGTGCTGCTGCAGCTTGTGCTATGTGGCATTGAATGGGTATATCACATTCCCTATCATGCTCCAGCCTCTGGAAAAATTGAATGATAAAATGGAGTCTTGGCTAGGGTGCAAGCACTTAGAGAAGTGGAG
>NW_008653196.1:84682-86779 GCF_000695815.1 Acanthisitta chloris
CCATGTGCATGACAGAGATGCTCTTTTCTTAACTTGGGCAGAAGGGGCCAGGGCCAGGCCTTTCAGAAGGATGTTGCAAGTACTTGTTCCCAGATTTTGTGTTTATTTGCATAGACAGTGTGGCTGTTTCAGAGGATTATTCTGAATTTCAGAATGAGTTTCTAGTCACAGGCAGCTGACTTCACTCCGTTAACACAGATACTGAGACTGAACTGAAACACAAACTGAGAAACAACAGCTTCATCCAGAGAGAGATCAAATTAATGGAACATGCCACCTGGGATTGCATAACAGAAAATGGGAAGCTAGTGACCCTGTAACTACAGGAGGCTGCTGAAAAAGCCCAAGTAGAGGCCTCTAATGTGAAAGGAGCACAGTGTGAAGGACCTCAGGTGGAGCATTCCCTCTGTCCTTGCTTACAGACATTGTGTGCACTCACAGCAGGAGGAGACACATTGCCACTGCCTATGCATAGAAGGGACTCTCTGGAAATGTGACCTTTTATGGCTTGTCACAGGGAATGTGACTCAGAGATACTACTGCATATACACAGACTCATAGTTTCTTTTGTGAATTTTCTTATCATCTTATATGATCTCATTTTGGCATTTTCAGTGGGTTCTTTGCTCACAAGGCCAAGGGAGGAAAGAAGAAAACCTTCCTGTTCCACATACACTGGCATGTAGATAATGCCCCACATTCTTCAATCAGATTTTTAAAATTGGAATTTTGCTGCTGTTACAGTTTAGCCTCAGGCTGGTAATTTGGTGCTTGCTTCAGTCACTGGGGTCCCTAATTGGAAAATGTACAGAACAGAAAAGAGTCAGGAGGGGATGGGTGGGAGTGAATCACATTTATACCAAATAACCAAGTCCCCCAGCACACAAATTCAACCAAACTTTAAATATCCATTTTTTTCCGCCTGAAGAGAGTAGAAGAGAAACAAAGATATTAGGCTTTGATGACAGAGTTTCTGGAAAAGCATAAAATCTAATAATACTGACTTTCCATCCAACCTCTCACACATATCACAGGAAAATGTCCCTTGCTAAATGCAAAGAAAGTTCAGTTGGGCAGAGTTATTTATTTTCTTTTTAACACTGCCATTCCCAAACATATGGGTCTACTTTTCTATCTGTGCACGTATCTAAGTAGACGATACCTTACTGGTATAATTCACAGAGGCTCAGTGCAAAAACTAAACAAATTTCTCTATTTTGGGTCAGTTTTCAGGGCTGAAAATGGGACACATCAGTGCTACCTACAAGATTTTTCTCTTGATGTGACTAGGAATGTGGGTGGTTGTCACGAGGCTCTGAATTTCTTTGGACAATACCCAGTATCCCACAGTATTCACCAGTGTAGGTTAAATAGAATATGTTAGTGTAGTAAATGAGATTTTTATAATATACTGTTGTAAGCAGGTGGCTCTAGAATCCAAGTCTGTTGTGGTTTTGTTGTATGTGTAAGTTTACTTAGAAACTAGTGTTAATTGAAAGGAATGCTTTTACTCAGCCAGGAGTTATTGACCACTTTGCAAAAAATGTGTACTCTACAAAGCTTAAATTACATAATTGTTCAAGAAAGACTAGTACCTCCTGTGGCATCTTCGGTTAGAGGAAAGAGATTGTTGCATTAATCAGGACTTCTGAGGATGCCGATAACAATATTTCTTTTCTAATGTATTGATATAACTCTCAATTGTTTCATATTAAACTGAGAAAACGGGAAGAGTTAGAAGATGGTACATGTTTTAATAGAAGCAATAATTCTGCTTGAAGGGTTGTCTGGATGCTGTGCTGGGGAAATGAAACCAATAGATCTCATTTTACTGAATGTAGCTGTATAGGAAGAAAAGGTCATAATCCTGGGCCTAATTCTGTTACTGATTTCAAGCTGATGTTAGTATTTTTCAATTTATTTTATGAATTTAAAATGGGGTCGAACATATAAATGTAATAATTACCGCAAACTGCAAAAGATCTGTTTGGATCATATTCTCTAAGCTTATTAGCCAGTGTGACTCAGCTGCCTTCCACTGTCCTCCGTTACGTCAGTTTACACCAGGGATAGATCCAGCTCACAATATTTCTTTCC
>NW_008653196.1:86802-88995 GCF_000695815.1 Acanthisitta chloris
AGCTATTATGGGCTATTCGGCTATCTGACACACACTGCATTCAAACCCAGAAGTCTTGCTAAGTGAGTAGTAACAAGTAACTGCCTTTGAATTTTCATGAGCTAAGCTTCGTGGGTCATATTCTCATTTAGTCTAAGGCACCTTAGATCTGTGGCATTATAAAGCAGCCTTATTGTGGATATAAAATAACCTGTGCCTTTGGAAGAATGATGCCACGTGATTTCTCATGGCTCTTTCATTTCCCGTAAGCGCTTTGCAGCCTGAGCCCATTTTCCTTTATATTGTTTCCTTGTGGGAAGTCTAAGTGGTGAAATCCTTAGTGCAGGCCTGTGCTGGTAGCCTTCAAACCTTGGAGGAAAGTGATCCCTGCCAAACCTCATTAGCACTGTCTGTCAGTAAGAACTATGTCATCAGGTTGTCATTGTTGTTACAAAATCTGGACCTATTTTAGTGCTGTGCCAACTAGCGATGATGTTTAATAAATAATACATTATTGGTTGAATTGCTAGTTGAGGAGATGTTTACAGCTTTTAATTAGTGTCTTCCAGTATTCTCCCCCTAATTAAAAAGGAGTCCAAAGCTCAACTACCATTTATAGAAGATAAGAATTGAAAATGCTGTAAAAATCTCAAACTATTATTATTTCCATGCAACTAAAAATTTGGTCATAGATATGTAAAATCATCACAACCAATAAATGGAATGTTTTTGGCTGACAATACCCTCCTCTCTGGTTTTGAAATATTTGTCTGTTCTCATTGTTAGTGATGCACTATATAGAACAATCTGAAAGGTCAGTTAATAGGGTTAATATACCTGGCAATGTGTATGCAATTCCTTAAAGAAATTCTTCCTCTCCACTAATTCTGAAGTAGTGCTGTTGCATACCTTTCTCCAGTTAGAAGGCAGTGCTGTCTAATTGTTTTCCATGAGAACAGAACTCAAGAACTCTTGACTTCAAATCCCTTGTCTGTTCCTAGCCCATTCTGAGTCCTGGGAAAAAGTCAGTTACCTCAGACTTAGCTCAGAAAAAGTAAGAATAACTAATTAGCCCAATTCACAAGGCTTTGCAAAAATTGCTGTACTCTTTAAAAAAATAAAATTGCTAGATAATAGGAGTACTAAATGTTCTATAGTAGCATCTGCAGCAATGCTATAAGTTTGTGTAGGAAAAAAAAGTATCATCAGAACTTGTGTTTACTAGAAATTGAGCTAGAGATTCTTATTTCTTTTTATATTCCTATATTTTTCCTGTGGGCCACTTTCTCTCCCCGTGGTATTTATGCTGTGTACAGGCATTTATACTACTCTATAGGTATACCACCTACTTTTCCAACGTTTCTAGGAAACTCTCATTGAAAAAAAATTGTGTTGCCAGTACCTTTTCTGTATCTCTTTCTGTGACTAAACAGAGGACTTCATTCTTGTGGAATATTAGTCTACTTCATGAGCATCAAAATGAAATGAATATTTGCAAAGGTCAAGTTACAGTATATGGCAGGAAAAACATGCCAAAAACAATTAAAATTACTAGGGCTGCATAAGAAAGTCACACACAGCACATATTGCTCACAGGTGCTCCATGTGAAGCCCAATCCAATAAATGTCAGTCCAGTCATTTACACTAGGAGAGTGCCAGTCATGTAAAAAGAAACAGAAGAACAGATGCTTTATGAGAAACAAACCCAATACAAATAAACTCAAAATTGATTATAAAAAATTCACACTAAACAAGTATTAAAACGCATGTGAACTGCATTTGGGATTCTGTGAATGTTTTGTCTGCAATTAGGATTCAGTGAATGGTTTGTAAAGCAAGAGGCAAATAATTTCTAGTGCTTTCTAAGTCTTTTGAAACCTTGCCTCTGCAATTCTGTTTATGTTTTTTAATTTTATTTTAATTGCTCTGGCTTTCTCCCCATGTTGTTTAAATTTGGTTTTTCAAAAGGCCAAAATGTCCACAAAAGTGTGGTAAAGTTTAAGATTATAATCTATGGGGAATTTTTTGTTTTTTTAAGTGCTGAGGAGTAAAGGCTTGACTTCATCATGTGTTTTGAATGGCTGACACACCCATCGCTTTTTGGGAAATAAGGATGGATTTAAAATCTGCTAAAAAAGCAAGTTATGTGGGCTTAGTGTTTATTGTAAACATTTTACAGATAAAGCTATTGTCACTGATGAGAGGGTCAGGTT
>NW_008653196.1:89016-131161 GCF_000695815.1 Acanthisitta chloris
CTATGTGCCACAGTCAGAGCTGGAGAATCTAGTACAGATTGAGAATTACTTGAGCACAAGACTGTTACATCCTACTTGAATGGAAGAGTTTGTAACTGTTAGATATTTTATGGAGTCATATCTTTTTTCCCCTCTCTTTGTTTTTGCTTTGTTTGCTGGTGGGTTGCTTTGGTTTGGCTTGGTTTGGTTTTTTAAATTGGTGTTCTGCTTCCTCTAAGCCAAAGACCCCATATGAGGCTATGGATTTTGTTCTGGTGACATTTTCAGTAGTATAATTTAATGCAAGGCACATGGATATAGGCATCTAAATGGGTCCAGTCTATAGTGCTTCTGGCCACTTCTGGCCTGCTGAGATTTCTGAAAAACTAGAATCAAATGCAGCTGAGCTGAACAAATTTTTAAAGGAAAGTCAGATGCGGATTTCAGGGTTTTTTTCTTCTATCCAAAATAAATGTAGGAGCCCTAAAGGTCCTGAAATATGTAGCCCTCAAGCTTGAAATTTTATACTCATAAAGACTAGGGCAGAGCAAGCAGCAGTAAAACTCACCAGATAAATTGTCTCAACTCTGACCAGAGAGACCACCCTTTTGGAGAAAAAACTAACTTGTGTTCCTTACTCATTTAATCCCCTGCTTTTCTGCTGAAAGGGTCGACAAGGGACTCATTCTCACTAGCAACTGGGCTGAAGCCACACATTCATTTCATATATGCCACAAACAGGTCTGTGATACTAATGATTTTCAGACTCTATGAACTGGCATTGGATCTGACCCTGTGACCCAGAGGTTAAAGGCTCCAAATCCAATTACTGAACCCCAGAAATATCAAGTCACTTTTGCTTAACCATTACACCAGCACTGATGAAAGCTGTAGTGGGCTATTGTATTCAGCCAGGTAGACCAGCAACATGAAGGTGAGTTGCTAGGATATGTCCCTTTTGGACAGTATATTCCATTTCTTCTCCTTTTCCATACACAGTATTCATCTTTCTTCAGAAAGGAAGTGTTGAGTAGGTGAGAAGGATCCTGTGAACATAAAATCTTTAATCCCAGCTTTAGCACTATGCATATGTTAAGTATTTGAAAATACTGGGTGATTCCCAAGAGAAAAAGTGACTACTGCACATCATTTATTCATGGCCTATCCACAACTGACATGTGATATTCAAGATTCATGCTTAGCAGCTGGTTGATGCCACCTCTTGCCAGTCGTCTTTTTGCTGGTGCTGCTGTTCTGTCACCACTGAGAGTGACACACATGCACACTGGCAAACAGTGGCTGACAAAATGTAAATGTGCAGGGGCAGAATATGATCTGTTCGGCTTCTGAGTCATGCCTGGTGCCCTTCTTCCTTGTTCACGTGGCTGCGCAATGGCACAAACCCATTTTACGGGCAAAGAATACCTCAGGTGTAGGCAAGTTGTGTGACATTGGTGGGCAAGATGATATTTTTCTTTGACTCACAATTTGGGAATAGCAGAGAGGGCTAAATAGGGAAAATTGAGAGAAACGAAGCAAGACAGGGAAAACTAGAAGCTTAACAATAGCAGAATCACTGAACTGAAAAATTACTTTGATCTGTATGATGGAGATGTCAGAATGAACTAGGGTTCAGATATATTTCATACATAGGGCTTTTCTTGAGGATCTGCTGCAGCATATTTCATACATAGTTAGGGCTTTTCTTGAGGATCTGCTGCAGAACTGTTTTGTTGTTATAACTGTTTGAGGTTTTTGGAGAGAAACTGAAGTCCCATCAAATTAACTAATAAATGTTGATTGTTATGACTGAAAGGTAATATTGTGCAAAGTCATACTGGAGAGCCCAGGACTGGATGCCATACTCCAGATGAGGCCTCACCAGTGCCAAGCAGGGAGAAAGGATCACCTCCCTTGGCCTGCTGAATGCAGCCAGAACGTGCTGCAAACATGCTGAGCATGCACTCTGCCCCATCACCCAGGTCATTAGTGAAGGTGTTAGACAGTATTGATCTCTGGGACTTTTGCTTCCAGCCAAACTTTCTTCAGCTGATCATAAGCATCTGGGCCTGGTCATTGAGCCAGTTTTCACTTGAACTCACAGCACACTCGGATTGGAGAGGAATTGCACGAGGGACTGTTGGCTCATGTTATCTCAGTGTTGAAGGTATTCAGAATGCAAAAGCATTTTCCCTTTTTTTTCAAGGAGGTTTCATTCTTCAACAAGATGACCTCCCCAAAAGACTATAAAACCAACAAATACTAAATTCCTGAACACTTCTGAGAAATGTCTAATGCATGACATTCCATTGTTGATCTCATTCTCTTTGCTGAGGAGATACAAGTAAATATCAATAATTCTAATTTTATACTGCTGTAAATAGTACTGTGTTCAGTTTTGTTCTATGAAATAATTTTAGTCTCTATGGATGCAGGAAAAAATTCTATGTGTGTTTGCACTGTTACTGACCATTATTCTGAATGAATTAAGATAACAGTCTGTTCTTCCTTGGGTGAAAACCATTTGGACAGTTCCTTATCTGAAACAGTCTCAAGAGAACTGCTACTAGTGTATATGTTTTATGAAAAGAAAGAAGGGCAAAGGAATGTTATGTAAGAAGATGTGGCACAAAGAGAGAAGGGTAGATGTGATAAAGGGCCATATTTAAACAAAACCTTTTAGCTAAGGAGGGTGATTTTTCTCTCCCTGAAAAAAGGCAGAAGCAGTAGGCTCACAATGTCTCATGTACAACCCTTCTCAGAAATAAGCACATTCACAGAATGAGCTCTGCTCCACTGGAAGTGTTTATTCCCACTGTCAATGGGCAGCCTTATTTGATAGATGAGCACTACCAGTGGCTAAATACTGCTTTATTTTCTCCATTCCTCCAAAACTGAGAACTACATGAACTACAGGTATCTGGAATGTCAGCAAACAACAGCTGCAGATGTAATGTTAAATGAAGCTCTTTGAACTTACAACTTTTTATCTAAGTGCAAGTCTCAAATATTTTGCAGTGTTCAAGTCTTTGGAGTTGATGCTGTTCTTTCTAGGCATTTCTTCACTTCATGTGCTCTATGATTGTGTAGATCAAGACATAGAATCATAGAACTTTTTAAGTTGGAAAATAACTTTAAAGTCATCAAGTCCAACCACTAACCCAGCACTGCCAAGCCCACCACTAAACCATGTCCCTAAGTGCCACATCTACACATCTTTTAAATATTTCATGTTCCTAGGACCTGAATATGGGCTCTCATAGCAGCAAAACTGCAGCAAGTGTGTGCAGCACTTGTCAGAACAGAGTGCTCCGTGACAGGAAAGGTTCTTGCAAGCCAATTAAAGTAAAGATATCTGAAATAAGCTATCATACCTTAGGAACTTCATTGGTGGCTGTTTGGAGTGAATATTGCACATAGAATAACCTATTTATTTTTGAAAAAAGCATACTGTCTTTTGAAAGACTTTTTTAAACTGGAAAAGAAACCTTGGTCTTTTATTAATTATTTCATAGTCAAATCTGGGACTAGATACTGATTTACAGAAAAGGAAGTGATAAGTTTCATATATTGTGTGCATGTATTTATTTGTCACTGAGATATAGATTTCAAACAAAACAAATGGAAAAAAAGAAATTTAATTGTTTTAAAATGCTAAATGAGGGTGGAAGCTAGAGTGGGAGGTGAACATATCTGGTCTTGGTTTCTTGTTTGGGGGGTTTAGTGTTAGATACAGCCTAGAGACTCCTGGGGATTTTAAAAAATTGAATTTTTGTGATGAAGGATTTTATGGCATTTTGAAAGTGTGAAATGTTTTCAACCATTGCTGCAAGCTCGGGCGCCTTAACATCACCTCCTCAGCATGATTGGCTATTTCATTATGCAATAGAAAAGCAGTGGAATTTGCTTAAGATTTAAAAAGAAAGCTTCATATGCAAGGAGCAATTTACTAGGATTTAAATGTCTCTAAAGGAAAGATTTGAATGCGTATAGGAGAATATAGGCACATTTTCTCTATTACCATTTCTAACTCTTCATGTATACACTGTAAATCTCAAGAGGAATATGTGCAGGATTCCATTCCACAGAGGTGTATACCATAGGTTAGTATTCTAGTTATTGCCCATGAGAAAATGTGAAAAGAACACTATTGCCTTCAAAGGGAATTGTGCTGGATTAATGACTTTAGTGTTCTTTCAAATACTGGTGAGAACAGTAAAAATAGAAAATTATATTTATTTGTTAGATGTATTCTCTTAAAAATGTAATATTAAAAAATATCAGATGCCAATATTCAAATTTTCATCACTAAGTTGCAGCTCTCATGTTGTCTCCATTGTAATTTGCATGCTGTGGGGCAGTCTCAGTTCCCAAGCCAAGTCTTCATGACAGTTCCTGAGATCCATTGGATCTTATGGATTGCATTGTGTTTGTTCAGGCCACTTCCAATGCATCTTGTTCAACTTACCAGTACTCAGTACAACCATCTGCAGGTATAGAGAGCAGAAGTATCTCAGTTGGTATCAGACTCTCATGGTTACTCTAATTTACAGCAGATAAACAGACAAATACATAACTTGCCATGGATCAGGGAAGTACAAGGTTAGGCTAAAGACATTCTTGTGCTGTTTAGCCTTTGCATCACGTCCATTTCTCTACTGAAAGAGAATGCACTGTGTTATTAGCAACCAATGTACTTTGCTTTTACAACGTACAGAGAAATATATATTTGAATACCAAATTTCATACACTTGGGCTGAAGAATCAAAACATTCTCCTTTGGCATGTAGAGTGCATGTATGTCTTCTGTCTGGAGATATCCTCCAGACTCAAAAATGCAGTCCAGTCTCTCTCTTCTCCCTGCTCCAGTGTTGGGATACTGAGACAGTGTGTCTGAGCCCTGTTGGTGATTAAACTGTACTCTGCTGAGCATGAGTCAGGGGGGCACTGCTGTGCTTCATGATAAAGTCATGCTGATATACAATTAATGAATCTTCTTTTATGGCCAGAACTTTAAACATGTTATAAATACATATACAAATAACAAGATCACAGTGAAATCTATACCCCCTTTGGTGTGAAACACCACCATTGGTTAGGTTGGCAATCCCAAACACAGGCAGCACAGGAGGGTTTAAGACAGGGATGACTGTTCTGTTTGATTGGATGCACACAGAGAAAGGGATGATCTGAGCTGGAAACCAGGATGACTTAAATGTCTGCAGATGTAGGATCTTTCTGCAGATGGTTGGTGATGCCAGATCCCTGGGTAGGGCAGGTGTCACCTGCAGGCATAGCCTTTACAGACATTGTATCCCTGTGAAAATAAGGTAGGGGAGTTGTGAAATTAAGATTTGGAACAAAGATTGAAAATATCTCTTTTGTTGATATAAGCAAATTATTTTGGGGAAAAAAAAGGTTGGTTTTTTAGTATTAAATAAAAACCTTGCACAGGATGATGGAAAAGGCTACATAATTAGCATAGAAGGCTCACTGAGAAATTAATCTGTACCTTTCTTTTTTTATCCTTCCTCTCCTTTTTGGTACACCTAGCTGATGAAAAAGGTTTCTTTTACTTTGTATGAACTGTGGGGTTTAAGGTTGTTAATTAAAAACAGTGTTTTGATGCTATTCCACAGGCTACTTAATCAATTAGCTGTGTTTGCAAAGCACTTTAAAGGACTAATTACGACCAAATAATAAGTGGATTTCTTTTATTAACCTTCAGAAGTGGAGGATGCCAAGAGAAGAGAAGCCTTGTGTCAGAGCTCAGTAGGCAGTTTCTGATCCTCTCTCATTCCAGTTCAAGAGCAGCCAGGTCAGAGTCCTGACACAGCAGCAGGTTTTGTGCAAAGCAGGGCAGTTACTCACACAGCAGCCGTTAGGCTTTGAGTTTGGAGCTGTGCTGCATTTTGTCTGGGTGGAATTGGGTTTGGGTAAGTTAGATGGGACAGCCCATTCATACTCCTGGGAGCAGGTGGTTCTGATATTTCAGGCTGTGGTCAGTCATGTGTCTGTCTACTGCACTGCCCTAGTGAGGCAGTGGAATGATGCTCACACATTGACACTGTTGCTCAGGTGGGCAAACAGGATTCCTAAGAGGCTCCAAGGACACCATTTCCTGATCCTTGCACTCCACACTGCTGTTCACTACCTCTGGTGACAGAGCACAGGAAGCAGATTTGACAGGCTCCGATTTCACTCCATTTTCATTCCTGGGAAAGGGCAATAGAGTTTCACAGTGCATTAAATGCAAACTGATGGACATTGGAGAAGAAGGGATTCTTCATTTAGGTATTAATATCAACACTGCATGATGGCCAATAGGAAAGATTTCTGGGCAGTCAGACTGTTGGGCCACTGCAAGAAGTGTTAGAAGCAGAGGTATAACAAGAAGACTGATGAAAATAATGGAGAAATGTCATGGCATTTCGTGGTTAAGACAGGGAAAAAAGCCCAGGAGACATGTTATAGTCTTGGTTGAATAATACTTATTTGACTTATCCAGACTAAGCTCTTAGGGTTTCTTTCTTGAATGGAATAAAGTAGAAAGCTCCTAGGGATGTACATGCTGGGTGTCTTTGCAATGTAAAGCAAGCAGCTGCAGAGGGAAGCGTTTCAGAGCTCAGAAGAGAAAGATGCTCTTATTGTCAGCAGTTCCACACTGTGCAGAGCATGTATGGAAGTAGAGAGGTTCTTTAACACTTCCCTGAACAGAAATTAAATAATTAACTGAAGGCCTAAAGATCCAACCCTATCTTTGGCTGATAAAACAGCAGAAAGCTGAATAGCACTTAGAGCTCTAAATAGTTGTGTTCCCTTCAGTGGGACTCTTTGGGCATTGCAGGACTGGGCTTCAAGCATGCTAGAGGTGTAGAATGAAGGGATTATAATTGCTGGTATCCTGTTATTCTCGTGTCATCCACAATGGCATGTAGGAAAATGAGAGGTTTTGAAGAAATCTTAGAAAAATCATTTAAGATAATGATACATCTCCCTTTCTTCAGTATTGTCTATGTAATAAGAATTTTTAAAAATGGAATATGAAATCAAGGATGATTTTCCCTGCTAAAAAATAAGCTATTTACATGCATAGCTGTGTCTATAGGTAAGGTTTTTAATCTTAACATGCAAATTTTTTGCTTTTGTGAGAGTTAGTAGGAAGTTTAACATCTCTTAGATGCATCTATTTTTTAGCCTATTACCTCTTTTAAGGCATAAAGGAACAAAAGCCTAAAAGCAGATGAAAAGAAAAATATAACTTGTGGTGGAAACTAAGGTCATGTGTTTACATGTTGATACAGTAAGATTACTGAAGAACTATTCCACTTAGTAGTACAAAACTCATACAGATGTGGTGGACTAGTTGCTATGATATATTACATCCCTTTGCACTATTCCATCAGCATCACCGAGCAAGTACTTTGCAGAAACACCTGGAGATATCATTTGAATGCTTTTTAAAATTCTTATCCCCTAGAACTTTGTAGTCCTCAGCAGAGAAAATACATACAGTTATTTTCAGTTATCCAACTGGTATGCTAGCGTTTTAAGCAGCTGTAATTCTGAGAAACTGAGCCCCTTCTCTAGCTTACCCTATGGTCTCATCTTAGCAAATCATGTTCAGATATGAAAACTGGACAGTTTACTTCTAAAAAATTTTATTTCAGTAATTCTACAGTTTGACATGTGGAAGTGCTACTTAGACCAAGTCTAGAACCTCCTGTTCTCCTGTTCACATTAGTATGCCTGGGGTTGTTGACTTCTAAGTGCATATGAACTCAGTTTCTATTAATAGATATTGTGCATGCTAGACAATAATCACTTAGCAAAAAAAATGTTAACTTGCAAAGTTGGTGTTTCTGCCTGGATAAGCATAAACCCACTACTTGTTTCATCTAACTGTCCTCTTAAAGAATCACAGATTCTCATTTTCATGAAATCCACCCATGCCAGATGTCAGCCTAAAACATGCTTTTACACACAGGTTACAAAGCCTTAGAGGCAAACTCCCATTGACTACAACATTGTGAATTGTGCTCAGCTTGGATTTTAAGTGCTGCTATATATAAAAGTCTTGGCATTAGATGTATCCTTCCATTAAGACAGATGTAAAGCAAAAGTAGATGAATGGCTCAGAGAGGATGTAAAGAGAGAATCAGTCCCACAGGCCAGTGGAAGGCTGGATATGAGCAAATGCACTAAACCTCCTTGCATTGAAACTCAGCTGATTTATTCCTATCTTACATGAACTCTGAGAGTCCATTTAAACAGGGTTGATATTTGATCTCCTTATGAATCAGTTTGCTTTGTCATGGTATCCTGCAATAGCTTTGCTGAGGAGAATTCTAAAATCCTTATTCAGTGTCCTGGATTGAGCTCAAGGATTACTCCAGATTTTTATACTGCCCTTGGAAAATGAATATTTAGAACTTCCTTTTTTGATTTGAAGGGAAAATGGGGTTTATACATTTTCAA
Organism: Acanthisitta chloris; assembly: GCF_000695815.1. Classification (NCBI taxonomy): domain Eukaryota; kingdom Metazoa; phylum Chordata; class Aves; order Passeriformes; family Acanthisittidae; genus Acanthisitta; species Acanthisitta chloris. The sequence goes on from NW_008653196.1 coordinate 97,474, forward strand.
GTGCTGGTCATCTTTTTTCTCTCTCTCTTTTTTTTTCTTTATGGTGACAATGGTGAGTTCTGATGGATATGTTCATAGCTGATTTATTTTTTTTCACTTTCTGACTAGGAAAAATAAGCTATTAACTTAAAGTAGGAAAAGGATCTTCCCCTGAATCCTATTGACTAGAATTCAAACAACAAAAATGTTTTAAAGCCCTGCATCCTTTTAATGAACACACACACAAAAAAGTGAAATGTTGACTTCAACATTATGTTTGTAACAGATAATATTGTGGAAGATGTGTCAACTAAGCATCATCAAATGGAATAATATTTGTCAGGTTTTGCAACTTATTTTATGCCTTTGACCCTCCTCAGAGATGTCCTGCAATGTCTAACATTTGAATTCCCTCCCACTTGTTTGAACAAGTGCTTCTCCTTGCAATTCACTCAGTTAGCTTTTTAATATGGCAATGGTGAAGAGAAAAATCTTTTTAAAATGTCAGGGGATAATGTGATAGGAACAGTACCTGAAATTGCTCTTTAACATATTGACTTTAAAAGCAGTGTCAGCCTGACTAACAATTAAATAAAGAGCAGATGAGGTAAATAAATCAAATACTTTGTATATTCAGTATAGCATTCTCTGCAGTCTGTATAAGGAACATTCACCCAATGCAAAAATGGCAAAAGACTCGTCCTGAGATCAAATTAATAAAGAGAGGGTAGTTGCTAACAACTAGCTTATATCTAATCATAAGGTACTTCCTTCTGGAAAGAGGTGAAAAAATCCAGACCCAGACAGACACATTTGAATGATGTAAGTTTCTGAAAGACACCAAAATTTCATAGTACAACAATCAAACTTTAATTTGTGCTCAGAGAAAAATGTATGTTTAGCAGCCAGTGCTTACTATTAGATAGCACAGAACAACCAGGGCTATCTCCGAATACAAAGATGTGTAGGTAAAGCCATTGTTCCTTGACTGAAAAATAAAAAAAGGTTATTTTTTTATTCTAATGCATAAGTTTTGATGATACTACATTGCTGATTGTTTCTGCCTCCAAATAGATATCTGTTATTATTTAGAATTGCAGTTTCCTAGTTTGTTCTTCTATTTTTTAAATTTTTATTCACAAAGTAGCTTGGTAAGAAACATGAAACTTTGAATTCTGATTTCCTCTTCATACCTTGGGAAGAGAGTTTATATCATTGACTCAGTGGAAAAGAACAAGGCTGCTGATAAGCTTGTCTTTGGTAAAATCAGATTCTTGGTTACTATAGGTAGGAAAGCTGGTACTGTCCTGCCATTCAAAGACCAGATGTCACTTTATCTGTTTCTTGTTGTTTCTACTAAGGTTTTATTAAAAGTGTAAAGTTGCAAACTGCAGTTATTTTTTTCCAACTTAACTAGCAGCTTTAATAGCAGAGCCTCATTTACATGATCACTTGGTTAACGGCAATCTGCGCCTTGGAAAACTTGGACTCTGAACAGTGCTAATTAACAGCAAAATGGAGCCGGAAATTAATTGGCATCAAACTAGGTGGAGAATAGAAGTGTCTTGCAGTCTAGTTCCTGACTTACAAATCTGTATGCACAGCAAATATTTCTTTCTTACCTAAATTAGAATAAGATTGCTACCTGCAGTGTGGATTTTTCCTATTTTTAATTTTTTGTGAACTTTTTACTAAATTTTTGATATTTAGTAACCTTTAAGCATGGCCAATAATATTTTATATATTTGATTAAACAGTATGTTACAGCCATAACAGGAAACTTGGCTGGGAGTTATTTGCTCTTTTTAATTCCTTTAAGTTCTGTTTGGTGTTTCTTTCTTTCCTCAATATATGTTAGCATTATGTTCAAGGCAAGGAAATAAGATACTGTGCTATGATACTGTTTTGGGTGGAACTCGTATCTATGAGATGAAGTTCAAACCAAAAAACTGTGATGATATCATCTGTGGTTTATTTATCTAAAGACTATGAAGTTTAGTCTTTATTGTTTACCGAAGCCAAAGATTTGTCATGGAAGTGATATTAATTGGTTCAAACTCTTTTCTGGCGACACCTAGGATCTTATTTTCTCACAAATTAACACTTCAGAGTCCTAGAAGTTTGTAGTTTGGCATCTATCTATTTGAAGTATAATTTCCATAGACTTGCTTTGTAGCATTGAGATGGCTCTGTGGTCTGACCTCAGGCACTGGAGGAGTGTTTGCAGGTTGAAAGGACAAGGGTTTGAGGTTTAGGTGTTACTTTCACTCAGTGATCATCAGATTAAAATAGTCCTGTATTTGCTGGCTTAGGCATTTCAGATTTGTCTGGATCTACTCATTTTGGTTGTTTGCCTTCATGTCTAATGTAGCACATTAATCCTGTTCTCCCCACTGCAAAAATGCATAGCTAGGGGACTGACATAATTTAATGCAAAAAGTAGTTTTAATAAAATTCCTAAAGTGCATCATTTCTTTTCTGCTTCATATAAAACCCCAATACTTTTGGGTTTCTTTATGTAAGTACAATTTGAAAATTAGTAGCAAATGGAGCTATTGGGAAATCAGTTATAAATATGGCAGTCTAATACAATTTTGTTTTAAAATTTATATTATTTCCAGCGATTAAGCAGAATTTTAGCATTGCCTGGAGTGCTTCATTCATGGGGAATGATTGAGGAAGTAATTACAGTGAGCTCCCTCTTTGACAGTGTCTGCAAACACTAGATTAAAATTACATTTATGTCCCAGAAATTGCTACCATTTTAGAAGACAGAAAAGCTATAGATTATGGGGAGGAAATACTACAACCCAATCCACATGCTTAGCATAACTTTGTCTGTGGTGGTTTTTGTTTTCTTTTCTTTTTAAAATATAGTCATTTATGTATAAAGTTATGAGTAATATCAACATATTAGCTCAATATATCAGTATCTATATAGAGCTACTAAGTATAGCACAATCCTGCCTGTTGTAAGAAAGGAGCTGCTAGTCTGAAGATTATTTTTTAAACACTTTTCAGGTTTTTTTAGTCCACCTCCTTTTCATTAGAAAGCAAACATCTCTTGATGAAGAGTCTGTTTTGAGGCAGCAGAGAGAGGAAGGAAGTCAAGGTTATTGGAAACTAAAAGAAGCAATCCTCAGAAATGTGGTAACTTTATCTTCCTCTGCTCACCCAATCACTATGAGATACTTCTCTTATTTTATTGGGGCAGAACTAGTATTGATGCTAGTAAGACTCAGCAGTAATCACCTTTTGTTTGAATATAGGGATTATTAGGGCCTGAGAGCAGAGGGGCTTAGCAGGGAAATCAGTATTCCTGTGCCAGGTTGGTTTGGTGCAGGCACATACGTGCTGAAAAAACAAATATTCCTTTATCTATTTAAGCATAAGCAAGCAGATTTGGATGTAATTCTTGCTTTTACATCAGAAATATCCAGCCTTATCTGTACAGGGGCAAAATGGATACTTAAAAGAAAGAAAAAACCTTCTGGGAGGTTGAATCATCCAGACTTGCTGTGCCTGATGAAATCACTCCTTCCCTGAGCACAAGAACTCTGCTCTCTCACTGTGGAAATGCTGGAAGCAGCCAGGCACCATAATGCAACAATGGGCCCTTAAATAAGGCACTTGTAAAAAGGTCATTTTTCTCCAAATCACTACGGTTGCACTGTGAAGAAAATTAATTATAATAAATACAGTGGCCATAAATTTGTTTTTATAACCCCTTGTCTTCAATCTAGGATAAATTAGTCATCATCATAACAGGCTATGATATTAAGATTTATGGTCTAACTTTATCCCCCATGTTATTTCAGCGTTACACCAGGAGTGACTTTGATCTAAGTGTCTGTGCTGTGAGTTATAGAAGGTGGGGAGCCCCCTTCCCCCTTTCCATTAATAATTGCACTGTGTTGCCTTCACCTAGAGAAAATCTGTCTTTTTACTGGGGTTGCTCATATTCTTTCAGCATTCTTTGCACTGTGATTCTGAACTTTTCCACTATGTCATGTCATTTTGTCTTTAAGGTGAAGGCACTGTGATAAAAAATTGATATCCCTCAGCTCTCTCTACAAAGTGGTTCAGAAGTTTGAGGTGCACTGCTGGACCATACATAGCTGAGTTCTTCCTACCTGTCACCCGAAACAATGTCGGTAGACTCAGTCCTTCAGTGCTTGTTTGACAGAAATCTTTGTCCCCTTTTGTTGTATCAAAAGAGCTTTTCACTGATCTGCAAGAGCAGAAGGCACACGAAAGATGACCTCCTAACCTGCCTGAAAGCAAACTGCTTTGGACCAGTGGGGACTGCAGATGTTTAGTTCTCTATGTTTAGCCTTTTCTGTGACTCAGCACCTGGCAGAAATTTTTCTGCACACATGCTTAGCAAAGTAATGAGAGGTTCACATAGGGGCAAGTAAGACTCAACTGGGTTTTTTTCCAGAATGGATCATCCTGGCTGTAGAATCTGCTGTTCTAAGTGAGGAAGAGACTTATTTCCACTGATTCCTTTTAAGTGCATCTAGTTAGAACACAGTGTTTCCTATGGATATTTTCAAGGGCTGTTTTCTTTCTTTTTTTTTTAATATGAAAAAAATAGAGTCTAGTTTCTGAAACCAAGGTTTTGGTTTGAAATTGCAAAATTTCTTACAAAACAGAATTATCACAAAGGTTTCCTTGTCCACAAAGAGGTTTGAATAGAATCAATATATTGCCCTGCCCCTGCATCTACAAGTATCTGCTTTGATCTGACTTGCAACAGATTTCAAGAGCAAAACAGACATGTCAAAATTGAATTTGTACTATTATCATTAATTATGTAATGCTGTCAATTTTGAACAGTGTAAAAGAACTTGTGGCAATCGAACTAAAAAAGAGAAATTTGGTAGTTAAGAACTCTAGGTGAAATTTTGCTCTGCAACAATGGCATAACCACTTTAAAGTCATTGCAGTGAACTGCAGGAAAATCATTCCCCTTTAGATTTCATAATCCAAGTAATTACAGTAAATGTGGATATTAAAGAACCATCTTAAATACTTCTTTTTTTGCTAATATCCAATTTATTTTGTATAAATCTGTCTTCTCAGCAAAGAATCGGAGTGCTAAACATACTTTTAATAATTAATGCATGCTTGCACCAAAGCAAAATTTAAAAATATAGATTTATAGGATTCTAGAACTTTGTGGAAATGCTAAGATGATGTATTCATTCCTTCCTTTGAAAACATGTGAAGGGGGAGGAGGGGTATTTTCGTTTCATAACCTATTTAGCCCAGCCTACTCTACATCCCTGAATTAGCTCTAGCTGTGGATTTTGCTTAACATTTTTACTTCTTTCCTAATTTTCTTGGGACCTTAGCAACTATGTTGTTTAATATGCCAATCCAAATGTTGTGATTGAGACTTTTGCTTTCTACCTGGAGTGTGAGACATACTCATAAGTTGCAGAAATGAACTTTAAAGTTCAGATTGTTTAGTAGCTTTTTGTTGGTTTTTTTTTGTGTGGAAGTGAAATAGCAAGATGTGGTGGTGAGAAAGAGACTCATTTGATCAAATTATCTTTCCACCAATGCTGGGCAAAAAGCAGACCCACAGATGAGAGTTACTGCTAATATGAAGGTTAAGCCTATCACTGTAAGTTGCACAGAAGAAAATCCAATGGGAAATAGACCTTAATGTACAGGACTGGAGTTAAAGTCTTTTAATTAAATTTAAAGATTTTCATCCTCATGGGAAAGGATATAATTAGCTAATTTCTGACAACTATTTGACCTGCAGACAGAGGGAGTGCATTGAGAAGTACTGGTAGATTATAATTATGAGATTTTTGTGAACTAGTAATTATTCATGTAACATCTTGTTTTCTAACTGTTGGGATAATAAGACAGTAAACAATTTCAGCATCTTATGTAGTAATGAAGCTGTGTTTTAAATTGGTGGTCAGATGCTAGGGCTGGCTTGAGCAAAGCTGCTGCCAAGTGTCCAGACCACTGTTACTGTCCTTGTCACTGGTATTTACTGTGCTTCAAATCAGAAAGCAGCCAAAGTTAATATTATGAAGCAATGCAGTGAAGGTATGTCTGCATTAATCTTAAGGAGACCCTAAGCATAAGAATATGGCCTATGCATAACTCTTTATGCCCCTTCTAACTTCACTGAAGTTAAATCAGAAGTGATTTTGGTTTCTGAGCTTTGGGCACCCAAGTCCCATTCTAATTCTCTCCACTTTAGAAAGAAGCCCATTATTTAATTTCAAATTGGCCTTCAGGGCAGTACATGATAATCACTTCAGTCTATTCACGCTGTAGAGGCAACAGCTAGTGATGTAGGCAGGTGCCAGGAGCTAGATCCCCAATTGGTGCATGTAGCATAGAGCCAGCAGGGAAGAGAATGTAGCTAAATAGGTAGAGAAACTAGATTCATGTCCCTCAGCACAACAGGACAGGATGTTCTCCATTTTATGAATTGGAGATTTGCTATCAAACCCATTAATTTGTACATACCTACATTTGTATCCTGTCTTAGTAGGTGTCAGTAACCATTTGGCTGTCAACACAACTACAGGGCTGATATATTCATCCAGTGTGAAGGAGAAAAATCCCAAAACTGCCCTGAATTATTCTTGCAGGAACTGCTGTACAGGATTGGGAAGCATTATAAAGATTTTGCACTATAGAAATGAAAACTGTTTCATCATCTCTGAACTGCCCACTTTAGACCCACAGGAAAGTACAGCACACTCAGAGAATGCCAAAAGGAGATGCATTCCAAAGCAGGATATCTTCCAAGAAAACAGATGATTAATATAGTAGAGGTTGCTGTTGATTTCTCTGTGTGTCGGAAATGCTTTGAAATGAGCTACATTTAAGCAAGTGCACTAATGGTTTTATTCTAAGTGCTCAAAAAAGGCAGTAGTTTGTTTATTGAATACATTTGCAGCTACTGTCATTTTAATCCTGAAAAATTGTTTTGGAAAAGGCACCTGGCCCTTCCAATGTGCAGATATAAAATGTGAAGAAGCAATTACAGACACCTTCTCCTTTCAGCAGGGATAATCTAAAATTGAAGCCTCTTTTTGGAAGGCTTCTCATGACAGAAGCTTTACAAGACATATTTGTTATCCTGTTCTGTTCTCAAATGCCTGGTTAAGGGTGTCAGAAGTTTCCTCATCTGGATTTTTCTTAAGTAACCACCATTCAATCTCAGGTATGGAACTGAAGCAAAACTACAGCTCTGAAGCTGCACTGACAGACAGCTGCTTTGCTGCTTAGCTGTTAGACACTGCTCCGAGTCAGAACTGGGATATCTACTGCCTCATTAGTCAGTTTGTGCACAACTGCATCTGCTACATCTGCTTGATGGGATCAGTAATTAGCTACCAGTGCTTCTGCCTTCCCCTCCCCACTACTTGTCCATAACTTCTAAATCTGCCTAGTCTGGATCATTCTTCATCATTGTATCCATCTTTTTATTTCTCAGGAATACATTCATGCCTGCATCACATGTACATCTAATGTCGTTTTCTTCACCCTGCAAGCACTGCAGACTTGCTTCCTAGAACCAGTCTTACAGCTCTTTGAATTTGCTGCTTCCTTAGATGTATTTGTGAAACTTGTTCAAAGAATTGCCAATGTATTGTCTTTTAATTTGACTCCTTAAGAGTTTGTGTGGCAGAAGGACACTGAACAGCAGCTAAGACATCTTTTAGACATTTAGTTGTGAAAGGTAAAAACAGTTCCCAGACTGGAAAATAAAAAGCTACTGATCTCAGACCATTGCAGTCTGAATTCTGAGTTTGGACCAAATTGTTGGGAGACAGACTTGCCAAACTGCTTCGCTGGTCTTGCTTTTAAATTTGCTATAATTTCTGTGGCTTAAAGGTGTGCTCATTTTGCAAGGTAACAGCTGTCCCTCAGGCAGTTGCTCATTTCCACCATGGAAATGACAGACTTTAGCTCTGATAGTGAATAAAATAAGCATGATGTGAGTACTAAGGGTCTAATTTTCTTTCCTCATTCTCAACTAGGATGCCTGACTAGCAATATAACCAAGTGCAAGGATGGGAATTCCTCAATCCTACTCTGTGAAGATTCCTTGAGAGGGAAGGGTTTTTTATCCATCAGACCATACAAATCCACAGAGAATCCCTGTGAATGGTCTGCTGAAAGGATAAAAGGACCACAAGATCTTCTTTAAGCTGCAGCAATGGTCATAGAAAAAAGAGAATGTAATAATATCCATTCCAGGTACCCACACTCTGCCATGTGGCTGTATGAACAGGTGGGTTCCTCAATACAGAGATTTAATTTTCTCTCCTTGTTGCTGCATCAGGGAGCCAGTCAGCTCAGCATTTGGTTTGTGATCAGGGAAGGTACTGGAACAGGTCCCACTATTCAAATAGTATCTTCTTTTTTTTTTGCTTATCAGGATTTGGTAAGAATATTTGCAAAACGCAATAAAAATTTAAGTGCATTCTAATGCTCTATACTCATTGAAAACTTCTGAACTATTTTTGGGCATTAATTTTAACAGTTACTTTACAAAACCACTTATCAAATTCTTGGATGCCAGAAAATTATTAAATGCTACTGATGTTATATCAGAGTTTCCTACAAACTGGTACTGGTTCTTGACACGGAACAGCCTACATCATTCCCTTCCTGGCAGAGCATCCACCCACAGTGCTTTTCTTCTAAAGGGAACAAACAGCTGGAAAACACATGAATGTTATGCTGTTTAAAATTCTATTTAAATTTAACCAGTTGTCTGTGCTCTCAGACAGCATCAGACTGAAAAACATAATACTACAGTACAGAACTGATGCTGACTTTGAGGAGAAATTTCAAAAGAAAAGAAGTGTTTATTTTTTGAGTGAGAATTTGTAGTAGCTTTCTAATTTTCCCACTAAAATAATACCTAGCAGCTGTTGGCATAATGATAATAAACCTATATATCAGCCATTTGGTTGATAGTTTAAAATGCTTTACAACTAGCAACACACTGCTGTTCAGAAAACTGAGCCACAAAGAAGCTTGGGGATTTGTTACAGAATCCTGGAATGGTTTGGGTTGGAAGGGACCTTAAAGGTCTTCTAGTCCCAATCGCCCTGCCATGGGCAGGGACACCTTCCACTAGAGCAGGTGAAACCTTGACTAAAACCTCATCTCGTATCTTAAATATCACTGACCTCTTCATTGCTATACCCTTATTGGCCACAACCATTTCTGGCCAACTGCACAATTTTGGCTTAAGCAAAATTCCATGCTGTGTAGGGTCTGCCAGCTTACACACACTGCAGCACCTGTGGCTTTCATGTCGAGGGTCAAGAAAGGGATGGAACTCTTCATCAGGACAGTAAATCTCTGGGGGATGCAAGAAAAGCCAAGTGCACTCTATGTTTTACACCTGATGCTTACTCTAGAAGATGACTCTGTATCAGTGTCATTTTAGGGTGATGTCTCCCTTTTTTTTTTTTTTTTTTTTGGTGCTGCTGGTGCAATGTGTGTACTAAACAGTCTGGGGAGTTTCTGGGTAGGTGATTTTTCACCATACACTCTACTTATCAATCAGGACATTTGTCAGAGAATTTGTCTTGATTTACAGAAGGCCTAAGAAAATCAAATAAATCTGAGCAATTCTTCAATTTTCTGGGAGAGGATGATACTCCTGGTGTTGCTTAGAAGCCCTGTAAGTTAGTGGCTGTATGTGTTAGAATATTTGTTCAGGCCATAAAACTCCCAAATGGCCAAAGTAGCTACTTGTAGTACTAGAGAATAAAGACAGAATACTGAGATATATCTTACTTAATTAATTTTGAAAAAAAAAATAAAGAAATTGATGCAATATTTAAACCAGAAAATCACTATAATGACAAATGACAACCCCGTAGCCTGCAAAATCTGCTAATAAAGTGTCTGCTGTGGTTGTTATTAAAACTAAACTTATGATCCATGATTATCTAACCATTAAACATAAGTGGGGGCTAAACTGGATATCTGTGTCGGATGATATTTCAATGCTGTCTGGACTGAGAAAATTATTCATCAAATTTGATTTCTGATGCCTCCCTTCTCTGAAGATTAGCCCCCTAAGGAGTTTACAGGCATTTAGAAAGATTCATTCCTCCTTCCCTTTGTGTCCTTTTTCTCTTCAGTAATTACACTGTAAGCTTTTTTTAACTTTAATTTGTAGACCTTTAAAAATGTCTTATGTAAAATAGCTGTGCCATGATGAGGTGGCTGACTGCAGAGCAATTCTGCATTGCCAGAGGAGCATCACTCCTATTTGTGTGTAATTATTCTTGTCTAGGCAAAATTTCCTGGACCCATAGCAACAATAGGATAGGTCCCTCCATCACTCAGGTTGTTTGAATATGTGCATAGTTTTGCCAGAATTACCTCAGCTAAAATAAAGTTAAGCAAAAGACACATTCAACTGAGGTGGTAGTTGGCACGTTGGACTTGCTTTTTGATTGATGTGTGATACATTTTTTTGTTGTCAAGAAAATTGTTTGCACCATTTGACTAATGGAATGGATGGTCTGTTTAGGAGAGAAAATAGACACATATGGCAATGGGAAAAGCTCTTGTTTCCCTGGATTACTGCCCACATGCCAACAAAATGCTGCATATGTCTTCAGTTCCAACCTCAACTGGCTTCCAGTGTAGCTAACAGGAATTGAAAATGGTGAAAGTGGTTATGGCAAGAAAGGACCCTTACTGAGACCAGCAAGCTGCATGAGTGCTGTGCATTTTACCTTTATTCCTGCTCTTAGTATGGGGTGAAGCAAGATCAATATATGTTCTGTGAATTCATTCATGGCTCCACACCACTTGATTTCATTGTGGAGACTACTGCTTTTTCTTCCCTTAGCAAACACCCCATTAGCAAAAAAGTCCAGAGCTGACCCTCAGGTGATGAGGTGGCAAACATAAAACAAAATCCCTGTTTCACCAATGTATGAAAAAGTGCCATATTAAGTACCAAATGCACAATATGAAAGCACTTGCAAGGAACAGGGTGGGTAGACTTTCTGCATAGTTCAAGGCTTTGCTGGTGTGCTTAGTATGAAAAAAAACCACTCAGGAATGATTTGTAAATTTTTTTTCTTTCCTTGAATCAGGAAAGACTTCAGAAATTAGTAGCTGGTATTGGCTGGCTCAGTGGTAGTCCCAAATCCTTGCTGCTCTCAGCCTTCTTTTAGCAGAGCAAACAGGAGTCTGGAGTGGGTTCTCACCAAAACAGTCATGTTCTGCTGCAGACTTTTATCTGCGGAGACCTGAGATGAGCTGACAGCTAATCTGAGTAGCTCTGAGCATGTAACTTGGAGGAGAAAGTATCTACCTGCGTTATATTACCCCCTTAAACCATTCAGATTTGTTCTCCAATTTCTGTGTAGCAATCATCCAAATTACAGAGCAAAAGGTTTTGTGAATAATGTGCAAAGTACAACCAGGATTCTTTTTAAAATCTAACAGTCAATAAAGTATTCATGCTTTCTGGAATGAAGTTGGGCCTCTATATATCATTGATCCTTTATTAATGATTTCATTTTAAATACTGCTATCCTGATTCACAAAGGAAGCATTTTCCATTTTCCATTGCTCTTCTGTTAAATATCCAAAGGGAGAATATTCTGCTTACAGAAAAGTAATTTCACAGATGACCACAATTGCTGAGGGCCAGATTCAGAAAATGATCATCTTTTCCTCCCTTCCTCCAAAAGTTCCTGTCCTTGTTCATTAGCCATACACAGCAAGAGATGAAGCAAGCTGTATGAAATATTGTAATTGGGTGTCTCCCACTGATGCCACATTAATATGTCGTTAGACTAATATCTTTTACTGACACACAGATATGGTTTTCAGAACAGATCTGGAAATCTGACAAGCTGGATATTGTATTTTAAAAGAATGAAATGATTAATACATATTTTATTTAAAAATGTCTTAAGTTGCAGGGTGCCTTAAGATCTGGCTGAGACCCTACAATGTTATCACATCATTATAGAGAGCAGGTTGCCAAAAATACATGTGGAGCTTGTGGGGCACAGTGGTAGTAGTGCTACTCAGAAATTCAAACAAATATAGTGCAAAGACCTCATAGCCTAAGCCCTGGCAGTATGTACCCTGTATTCCCTGCAAGTGGGTCATCAACAATGTGACTGCAGTACATGCAGCTGGTATGGGCATTGCTCTCTTTATATAGGGGCATACTCGGGGAAATTTCACTTTCCCCTTAATGTCATCAGGCTACATTAAGGCACAATGCAAAATTCAATGACCTTGAGTTAGTCCCTTTGCAGCCTTTCTACCAGTCTGATGTAAAAGTGGACCAGAGCTGTAGTGTAGGCACTGTGACTGTGTTAGATCTCTTTCTAGAATGGCAATCCTTGCTTCAAGTCTTGTGTTAGTCAGAAATGGTCTCAGAGCAGGCACTTTGAGGTTTATGCATGCTGCTCCTTTTTCACAAACAAATCTGAATAGGAAGAGTGTTTGAGGTAGATTTTTATCTTTTGTTGTGGGGTTTTTTTTCAGATGAATGGCAGATGGAGAACCTCTTTTCAAGTGAACTCGGAGCATGGGCATTGTCTTCAAGAGAAGAAAGAAAACAGAGAGAAATACAAAGAGTCTGAAGAGCCCTATGCTCCCGAAGGGCTGCCTGCCCCTCCTTTTAGCAGCATATGAGGTGAGGCCTGTTTGAATGATTTTGGCATATCTTTATGCTGAAGAGCTATGTGTCGCTAAGCAACATTTAGCAGAGTGTAAGCACATGGAAGTTGCCTTTGGTACTTTACATAGCTGTGCCTCTTTTCATCCCAGATTCTGTTAGTAAGATAAAAGGTCCTTCTAGGAGTTGATACAGGATCAAGGTGTGTAGTGAGAATGGTATAGAGATCAGAAGCTGTGCTCTTTCAAAGCTAAATGGTCTATAGCAAACACTACAAGCTAAACAAAACATAGGACTCGATCGAAAAACCATGTAAGTGTTCTCTCTGCTTTAAACTATAAACTGTCTTCCCTGTTGCAGCTGGGGCACTGTTTAATTTCTTCAAGTGACAATGAGAATAAAAGGAAAACTTATTTAAAGTGTTTAAGGGAATGAATTACATATGTGAAATAAATATGTTTTCATGAAAAGTGGCATAGAATTGATATGAGAAGCTAATTAGGTGAACAGAAAACATATTGAGAACACAGGTACAGGCTTTGCCACTCATGACATTTTGTCCAGAGACCTGCAGCCTGAAAATATTCATGTACCTTTAAATTTCTGTTCCAGATTGCCATGAAGTATAAAGATAATAAAGAGACTATTAGGAGAGGACTTGTTGTCCAATATAGTTGATGTCTGTACATTTTGTGCTTTGGTGCAGTGCCTGTGTCAGATAGGACAGCCTGAGCCTTGGTGTAGTAGCAGGTCTGATTTGACCTTACAGGAACAAACAAGTCCGTTCTGGACAGAAGTCTTTAAATATCCAGACCAGAGGGTACCAAGTTTACCTTCCCCCTTCTGAGTGTTAGGAGATGCTCTGTGAAGGCAAGATCCAAGCACCATTTGAGAACAAGCAGAGTCTTCATTCGCTTCTTTTATTTTCTACCATCCTTAAAGTTAAGGACCATTTCATCCATGACACCTTTGTATTTCCTTAAACCTTTGCCTTTCTCTGGTGGCACAAAGGTGAAAAGAGGCCCTGAGTGCTCTCAAGCCAACTGTATAGTAATAACTTGGGGTTATTTCTGAATCTAAGTCACTACATCTAGCTTTAGGCTTGATAGCAACACAAGGAAGGTTCTGGGAAATACTTCAGGCAGCTGGAATTCAAAGAAACCCTAAGATACTTTGTACTGTATATAAGACCACAATGGCCCTTTGTAGTCTTAGGGAGCAGGGGAGTGTAAGGATTATAGAATGGCTGTCACCTAATTATGACATGGTGTCCCATAATAATCGTAGTTTAAATGAACCTGAAGACCACAGCATAGGCTTTTATGCATCTTGATTCATCCTATATAAATTTAAAAAATCAAATGAGCTTGCAATTCAAATAATGAAGAAAGCCAAAGAGATTATAACCAATGAAGCCAACTGCAACCCATATTGCCTTAGCTGTTTAGCTGTTCAATATATGTGTAAATGCTCTCAAACCTTACCAAATAGGTTTAAAAAGTCTTTAACATCAGGTAAATATTAAAACTCTGTGAAGTCAGCATTCAGCTTTTTAAGCTTAGCACTTCAGTGTGCACTTAATTGTGAAGTCTGTGTGTTACTTTTTGGTGACAGGGCTTGATATGCAAATCAAAAGCCCTTGAAAAGTTATTGAACACATGATGTTCAGCATTACAGAAATGTAGCCGCAGACACTGTAGTTGGTTTTCCTTAGATTATAAACTCTTTGACACAGTGGGACACTGTTTTATTCTTTATAAGACACCTGGCCATGTCTGTTGTGTCCAGTTATGTTCCTGTGCTCTATGAACATTTACAGTAACAACATAAATAATATGTCTGTTTAGAACTTGTCAATAGAAAAAGCAGTTAATAAAACATTTTTCCTGCTTTATGTCACAGTATGGATGCTACCTTTCCTATTTGGAGATGAGAATTTTCTGGAAGCATCATTACATATTTAACTGTGTGGATTCACTTCTGTGGTCAAGATGAAAAGGAAAAAAAAATCCTGTTTTTCTTTAGTTTCACACCCTTAATATGGCAAAATATAACTATATTCTTACAATGTTAAAATATTATTCAAGTTGATTCTCAAAAGAAAATCAGCCATTCCAGAGATAAAAATTTACAGTATGTAATGTCTTTCAGACAATTATCAAATATATTCATTCCAGAGAGATGTTTGACCTGAACTTTGATCTACTTCATGCATTAGGATTCATTCATTATAAGCTAATTGAGGAACAATTAATTAGTGTTGAAGGCATTAATTTCTTTTGCTGTTGTTTAAATTTAGCTATTTTTGTCTATAGCAGAATACATAAGAGCCAAAGATCATTGCTTTTTAACGTTATGTGCAAATAAATTACAAAACTAATTGCTGGCTGCACTGTAATTAAGGAGAGTTCAATTACAGACCTTTATTTTTGGAGGTTTATAAATCAGTTATACAAGTTCTCTCCAAACACAATAAATAAATTAATTAGCAGACATTGTCTTAGCTGACAAGCATGTTTGTTTGCATCTTTAATGATCTCACAGTCATAATCGTTTGACATTTTCTATGTGCTTTGAGATCCTTGAAGGATGGACTCAATTAAGTGCAAATTATTGCTATTATCTTGAATTCATTCATCTGAACTGTGTATGCCATGAGGGCTATTTCAGCCAGCTGTGTGTGTTAGGTCCCACATTGTATCTGTTAGCAAATGTCTCCTGGAAATTACTAAAGATTCAGTTGGGATGTGGTGATCACTTAGTTTGAGAAGCAGAAGGGATGACAAACATCCTTTTGAGGAGAAAGATGAACCACTGCCTCCTTGGAGGGTGTAAGAATTGGAAGAAAGGACTTCTGTTGTATATACCATAAACTTGAAAAGCCTGATTAAAACCATAATCATATAAAGATATCTCTCTTTATAGATAGGTGTCTTTATAGATACCTAGGAGATAAATGTGCATGCACACAGATGGAAACAGTTTTTACTACCTGAACCAGGCTATGGTGGGGCCAGACAACTACTGGAGCAGTCAGATGAACAGGAGAGGTGTCAAAGAGATTAGTTTAGTTCTAATGTCAGGTTTTACTGTGGGTTGGGTGTAGTCCCTCTGTACTTTGGTGGTGGGAGCCAGACCCCTCCAAAAGGTAGGGTAGTCTCAGGCTCAGTGCAAGACACCTTCTTCATTCACTACAGAGGGAGAGTAAGGTGAAAACAGTTTTTTAACTTTTAGTGCCTAAAGTTATATCATTTTAATCTAGGATAAATGAAATCTTGCTTAAATGGAAAGTATGTATTTTCCTTGGGTTTTTAGGATTTAAGTGAAAGAGCAATATGGCTGTTTCTCATGGGCTTTACTCAAAAATAACATTTAAATGTTCATCAGGTTTTCTTTGAAAGCTATTTAAACATCTGAATAAAAGGAAGATGTATTGTTATTTAGAGCTCCTTGGAACATCTCCAAGCTTTAATTGCACTTCACTTTCATTTCAGTACGAATGAATCTGAATGAAAGTGTCTCTGTCCTGTGGTGCTTTTTCATTCACCATCTCAGTTCCTGCAAAAACAGTGCACTGGTGCAGCCAAGCTCAGCCAGGCACTGTTGATTTAGACACCTCTTTTGGCTCCTAGCTGATTTTCTCTTGTTTTGGGAATAAATTAAATGCACGTTGGAAAGTAGCAATGTCAGTTTTCCTAATTATCTGAGATGTGGTGACTATAAATACCGTACTACCTATAAAACAAATGTATTCAAGAAAGTTCAGTAGGTGACATCCAGACAAATTGACTTTTTACAGGGAATCCAATGGTTTTCTCTGAGATCTTCAGGCCAGATGATGTGTGCACACTGGATGCAACATGGTGTTTCTGGGTATATTAGACTTATGTTTGTGTACATGCACAGAAAAGTCACCTTGTTTCCTAAGAACTCGCTGAACACGTTCTCTGGAGTCTCTCCATGCAATGAATAGCTCTCTGATACCTTCAGGTGCCACAACAGTTGAAGGAAAAAGAAATCACTAGTTGAAAGATGAGACGGGTCTGGAGAAACCCAGGCCTGTTTATCTTTTATGTGCGTAACAAGAAGAGAACTGTTTCCCTGTTCTACATCTAAGCACACTTGCTGAGATCAATTTCAGTGCACTTTAGACTCAGCCACCAGCTTTCCCATGGCAACTTTTTCTTAATTTATACACTTGTTTGTTGAGCTATCCAGGTATATTGATATAGTGCCAGGAGTTTTAGCAGCTGACTAAGTAGTGCCTGATATTCATTGATGCTGTTCTTTTATTCCCAGGCCTGTTGCTACTAGATTTCTTCTTCACTCCTAGAAATGATAGCAGAATTTCTGCTATTTTCAATATCTTCTGACTTATGAGGTTTCTTGGAGTACAGATTATATTTGTATGTGCAGATATTGCCCATAATATCTGCTATTTTACTAGTTTTAAACCAAGCACATATTAGAACCTTCTCTGGTGAAAGAGTCATGTTGGAGAATGTTCATGGGATGCTGCATATGTAAAATTTACTTACTTCTTTTTTTGAAAAAAAAATAATCTTTCCTTACTATTTAAGACTTTAGGGCCCAAATTGTTCAACCATTACACAGTCCTAGAAAAGTTAATGACCATGTTGATGAAAGAATGGAAGGACTGCACTGTAAGTTGGTTGTTCAGTACACCACTCAAACTTTGGCTTAAATTTAAAAAGACATTAGGAACTGTGGGAACAGACACTGGAGTTAGAGTCCATGTACTTTGTTATAGTGGAACCTAAATTTATATATAAATTGCAAAGCAGGAGAAAATTAGGCATATCTATTTGTCATTTTAACTCATATAAATTAAATAAGGAAGGGTTTATAAAGAGTGGGATTCTCTTTTCTGGAATTAGTTCCTAGTCACAGTTATACTACATTTGAATTTCACACAATTAAAGCACTTTAAAAGTTTTAACATCAAATAAAGAACCTGATAAAAAAGACCATAATGGAAACTTCTAGTTTCTTCAGGAGCATAACATATATAGATATATAGAGAGAAATGGTTCAATTCTTGTATTTATTTTCCAATGTTCTGTCAAAGTCCAGTGACAAATCTTTCATCTTTTTGCATGTTGGTCTGAGGTTGTAGACCCACCTGTTTCATTGTAAAGGAATCCAAGGAGTATTTCCCATTCCTTTCTAGGGCAGTTTAAATGAGCATGGGGAGTAATCAAGAAAATTTGGCATTTTCTTGGGATTTATCTTTGGAGAGGAAGGAGCAAACTCTGTTCACTGACCTCTAGCGCTGTGGTTTTGTCGTGCTGGCTGGCTGGGCTGGTTGGTGTTGGGTTTTTGATCATCTAATCTAGACACAGTCTGCTCAGAGAAGTTTTTGTATGTTTTCATTGTGTGGAAGATAGAGTCTGCATCACTGACAAGCTGTGGGACTTAAGGTTATCATATTGGCAGTTTTTAGCTTTTATTTTCAGTAGTGTTGCTCAAGGTATTCTCACACATGAGGAAGTGTTGATGGTATTGGGCTTTAAATACTGTATGTACTGTTCTCTGCTAACCTTACCCAGGAAAATGGTATCTGGAATGAAGAATGGCTGCAGGGATTTGGAAGTCTGCCTTATGAAAACAAGCTGAAAGCTTCTTTGCACTTGGAAAACAAAAGCTGAAAGGGCTTAGATTGTTCTCCTTGACAGCCATGAAGCTTGAACATGAAGCTCCTCATGAAATTCAATATACTTATCTTTACATTGAGGTGCTGTGAGCCTACAGACTAGCTTAGGTTTGTGTAACTCTTAATTTTGCAGTTTGCTCATTGCAGACTGAAAAAAAGTCTCT
Source organism: Acanthisitta chloris (assembly GCF_000695815.1). Lineage (NCBI taxonomy): Eukaryota > Metazoa > Chordata > Aves > Passeriformes > Acanthisittidae > Acanthisitta > Acanthisitta chloris. Next base: position 115,958 of record NW_008653196.1, read on the forward strand.
AAGATGCACTCACACTGTCAGGTATTTCAAAGAGATATTAGTGTGTTCTCGAATTAAGAAATGTCTTCCATATGCCTCACAAAATTTGAACTCAAGTATATAAAGTGTCAATATATATATATTAAACAGATACATTTTGATTTTCAATATGCAGTTGTTTTTCTGAGATTTTTTTCTAGCTCTGCTTGCTTCAAAACTAGTAATCTCATTCTTGTTCTAGCCTTCCTAAAGCTTTATCACTGTTAAAACTTATTTCTAGAGGAGATGGATTTGCTTAAGTTTTACATAAAAAACCATCTTTTTACCCCATGTAACATCTGATATTTTCATCTTCTGTAAATGAAGGAAATTCATCTTTTGCAAAGTCTGAATGCAAACTGTAGATGACAATTCTTTTACAAGCTATCAATGCATTGTTCAGTTCATCTACATGCAGAGCTGGTAGTGGTAGTGGTATTCAAGAAGCATATGCGTGGGCTAATTGGATTTTCCATTTTGCATTACTTCATTGTTGAATATGTGCAGGCTTAAAAGATTCAGGGAAATAAAACGAGCATAATACTACATGTATATGATTACCTCTGTCTTGTCAATGACTTAATCCCAGAGTTAATTTCATTTATTTTTCAGATATGAGAATGAGCCATCATCTATCAAAATATTAAACTGATTCTCATGCTACAATATCAGTTGGCAGAACTGAAAGTGTCCTTAAAGATTTATTTTTTTTTCAGTTTGAAAACTAATGCAACAAGATCTAGTTGTGGGTAGTATATGGCTTTTCTCCCATGACATATTGTTGGAACTATGAGATGGGTGATGGTAGCTAGAGAATGTTTTTAAGGTTGTCTTTTTTTGCTAAACTCCTTAGTAGCTGAACTTTAACAGTAGATAGGGCTTGAGATTCTGTTGTCAGAGCACAGATTTGCCTTGTTTCTCTCTCTTAATGACTGCAAGACTACAAGTAGTCATAGCATATGACCAAAAAAAACCACTAAATATGAAATGAGAATTGAGGTAGACTGAGAGATTCAGGCGCTTCTACTGAAATTCAGTATCTAGGGCTTGAACATCAGAATTCAGTGGAAACCTTTGAAACTGCTTCCCTCCTTTACAGTTCTCCCCATTTTGAGGCTAGTGGAAGGATTAGTACTGCATATCAGCATAACAAAGAATCTTATCCGGTAGTGAAAAATGGATGGAAAAGTGTCAGCATATAGCCTGGGTAGCAATTACAATAGAGCAAAGAAGCTGGTTCTGCCTCTAGCTCCATCTAACCCAGCATTAGAGCTGGAGTCTAGGAATACATTGCAATATTTTCTGCACTTTTCTGTATCTTGCCTCCCTATTTTTTTCATTTTTGAAGGGGAGTTGTTTACTAGTGGTATAATCATAGCTTTATTTTATTGTGGTAAGGCTGTCAAGTAACACACCAGCACGAGTCCAGAAAAATCCCCAAAAGGCCACCCAGAGCATTCGTGCAAGTAATCAACAGTGATAAATTTAGCATGAAACATTTGGCAGTGTAAGCTGCAGATTGAGAACAATGGATTTCTCCAGCTATGGTAGTAGGGACTGGTTGCCCCCCTATCCACTAATTATCTATGAAAATGAGGGTTGGGGGTTGCTAGCAGGATTAATTTCTTGGCAACTGTTGAAAATTATAGTGATTTTGAGAAAGTAGCAGTCAAAGAAAATGTCTGTGCATGTTTGTTTGCCAAAAATAGCACAGCTAATACTTGGCTGTGTTTTAAAGTTTTGAGCAAAATGCATCCAACCATTTCAGTGCTGCTTGAATGCTGAACAAGCTGAACTAGCAACACATATACTATAGCATCCTGAGGTAGTAAAAGCCCTCAGGAGACATTTGAAGATGTCAAAGCATCTATTGTTTTCCCCACTAATTTTGTGCTAGACAGAGGCCACAACATGGAGGTGGTCTTCTGCTTATGCAGATGTGAGTCTTCCACTGTTTCCTGAAGATGTGCTAGTAAGTGGAACAGAGCCAATGGAGATGAACAGTAAAAATATTGCAGAGGTTTGCTTCCCAGGCTAGGATTTCTATGAGAGGAGATAAAGTAGGCCCACATTCTGTTCTTATATGTGCTGGAAATTTTTTGAGATCATGGAAAGAATAGAGATTATATTAATGGTCTCATTGATTCTAAATTTTACTCTATCATCTCAAGAAAAAGCATAGTCATCCCACTCATTGTCTAGTATATGCAACTTCTCCAGAAGATAAGTAGCTTTACTAATTCAGGAGAAAGGAAATACTGGAAAGAGAGTGAGAATTATTCAGGTCTTTATGGGCATCATCTTATGTGGAGGCTTCCAGACTATAGGTCACTCCTGTCAGTTGGCAATTTCTATTTTTTTCTCCTGGATGTGTATCACTGCACAATTAGTCTACCTGCTTTTGAGAGGGATTTGTGCACAGCACACTCAGTCCTTTGTTTTATAGATAGTTGTTATTACAGAATAAACATAGCCTCAGATACTTAGTAAAAGTATATTTTAAAAACAATGAAACTTGAGAAAGACAAGACTGCAAATATTCATCGTTCCCTTAGTGATGGTCTTGAAAAATTTTGACAATCTATCTTTATATGACACTGTACAACCTTTGAGGCAGACACCTCCATCACATGCAGACCGTGGTATATTGGACAGCACACTGAATTCTGCATTAATGACTTTAAAATGGTCCCCACAACTCACAATATTGCTTGAGCTGTGGGAACAGTTTTCTGTAAGGCTTACTGCCAAATCTTTCACTTTTGTTATTCTCATATGAAACTGTGGCAATTTAGCACAAGCCTGTACTAAAAGCTCACATTTTATATACTCACGAAGTGCAAAAATCAATGCATGAGCAAGCAGAGAAGTACTAAAATGCTTGTAGTTTGAAAGGGGGGCTGTCTGCAATCCCATTTCATCAGTCTGCCTAAGTACCCCAAAGTCAGGAAGCTTATCTGATCCATCTAGGCTTCTTGATGATAAAATCTGACAGAAACAAAGGATTTCTGAGACTGTGATTTCTGTATTTCAGAAAATGCCATGAAAAGCAGTTATGCTTCTTCATATTGTATCTTTTGCTGTCTGCAGACAAATCAGAAAATGAGAACACTGAACAACTCTCAAAAAAAAAAGTAACCTTTAAAAAAAATCCTTAACATTTTTGGCTTGTGTCTAATTACAAAAATCAAGTAATTCTGTTCCTGCTTTTGACACAGCTGACTGATCCCTGCTGGAATGCATGTTCACACTTGCTTGCTTGAATAAGTAAGACATGAAAAGGATTCAGGGACCAAATTCCAGCCAGGTGTAAATAGGTGTAATTCTACTGAGACTTGAGGGAACCTTACACCAGAGAATTTTAGAGCCTTTCACAGAAGCAAATTAAGTGACCTTTCTGGTTCCACTTTACAAATGTTTTGTAATGAAAACAGAATTGGTATGAAACTTCATTATTGCAGCAAAGCATTTCATACTGTGACAATCCAGCTCCCTTCAGACAGAACAAATGCAAGGTCTTGTCCAAATCGAATGGCAAAAATGCCTATTCCTGAAGGGCCTTCAGCCTGAATTTCTCAACTCTAGGATGTTTTCCTGATCTGCCTACGTCTCAATAGGTCCTTAGCCTGTCAATAAAAGTGTTTTGGCATCCATCATTTCACCAAGAGACATTCAGTCTTTTGCATTCCAACTCTCCGTATGTACCACGGTGTTTAAAGAAAGATTTTTTCAAAAGATGTGCTCCAGTGACTAAATAAATACAGCAATGACCACACTCAAAATGTACTCCAGTTCCAGAAGGATTACTAGTTTTGACTTAGCTGACCATGGTGTAAGGATGTCTTTGAAATGTCTGCTATCTCACAGAACAGATCCTACATTGCAGCAGCATAGAGAAGGATAAGAAACTTAGTCATTGGTACATGATATGCTCCTCTGTTCTCCTCCTATCACCAATCATGAGAACAAATCCTGATAGCTAACTTCTTGCCCCCTTTCATGAGTGTGTCAGAGTGTGAAACATGTCTAAAAGTGATCCACAATTTAGCTCAACAGATTATTATGTAGAACAGTGTTATAAATGACTGAGTCCCCAAACAGGATTGCAGTCAAAATTTGCAATTTATTATGTGAATTTAAGCAAGCAGACAGTGCTGGGTCTGCGGGGAGTCTCTGCTCTCCCAACACACACCGCACAGGGCCTGGTTCGGTTTGTAAACTCGTTGTTAATACATATTCATGACTGACCCGAGAAGAGGGAGGTCTTTGTCCCGGCATGTTCACTTCACCTCCTTGAGTCTTCTCAAACCTGCACAGGCTCATGAGTAAACACCTAAAAGCATCAGCCTAAATTTAACCCCTTCTCCTCTGGCAGGCTCAGCCGCAAATCAATTCCTGTCCAGATCAAACCCCAAAAACGAACCCCAAAAAGTTCCTCCAGGAACAACACAGCTTGACAAAACATGGTGAATGCTAAGCAAACAAAATGTCCTTAACAAACAATCTCTATTACTCAGCCTAAATCATTAGTTCACAGTCTCTTTGCCCTCCCCCGGTGCCCCCGCTGGGGGTGAGGCTGGGCCGGTGCCAAAGGCTCTACCCTCACCAATCTCTCGGCCCTCTTGGCTTTTACTGCTTGACTACGTGTCGTAGCAGCTTCCAATTCCAAATAAGCAGTATCACAAATAATATAAGGCTTATATTAACAAAACAATATATATATATTCTAACATTGCTCCGTATTGACATGAATCGGTACCAAATTTCACAACAGTCTCCTCAATCTGAGGTCCAAGCTATAAGCAATTCCCAAATTGCATTTTCTTCAAGTTTGCTGTTGTATTGACATCTCTGTGTCTCTGCATTCTTTTAATGGTAATAAATTCAAAGATTAGCAGTTTAATGATATTAAAATAAAGGAATAGCTTGGAGAACAAAGCTAAAAAATTCAGTCTTGTTATGTTCAAGCCAGATCCCAAAAATAAAGCACCAGAACACTTATGAAGGATGGCTCATCACACTGTGTCCTAAAATAAAGCAGTACGTACTTAGTAACCTCCTGATAGAAGTGTATCCTCCACATTTCCCAGACTACATTTTTACATGTACTTTTAAGTCAAAGAAGCACCTGAGCTTCTATTTGCTGATCAAAACCAGGGCAAAGCTCTGTTTTCAGTTCAGCCACCTCTAATCAGTGGAAGTTTAAAGGGCTTTTGAAAGACTGAACAAAGTGCATGTGGCTAAGATGAAGCACTTGTCAACTCCAGGGAGTAATCCAACAGTTGCAAGCCAGAGTCAATCTGTTCCTTGCATGACGGCACAGATACAGCCCCAAGCAAAGGCCATTCAGTTTTCTGAGAAATGTGGAGTCAGCTATGACCAGATTCAGGGAAATGTGATCCTTTGTGTTCGAGGTACCTGCTAGAATGAACTTGTGCCATGGCCATATTTAATGCTCCAGATGGCATAGTTTCTCATGACATGGTGTGCTGCAAAGCCCTTCACATTCATCCTGTGACATATTGCTAGGTTATACAGCTCCTGCAGTAATGTTTTCTTCAGCCAGAAAAAGAGGAGTTTCTAAATGATGCTGAAACTATTAACAAAGAAAGCATAGATTACTGCTTCCTATGCTTAATTACATACAAAAATACCATTACCAAGAACAGATTGCAGAAACAGAAACTCCAGCACTCAGACTTTCCAGAGCCTGTGTTGCTGTCCAGCTTTAATTCTGTATACTTCCTGCTCAGGCATAGGCATTTTGATTTACTGTAATATTTTTACCACTGAACCCTCAGTGCAGTGAATGTGAATAGCTGTTCAGTGCTTTGTTCTGTCCTTGTGGCTGACAGCGTGTTCAGACCCTGCTCTGGAGAGAAAATTAATAATTCTCCTATGGGCCTTTCTATGATGCAGATCACCTGGCAAATAAAATTTCAGACCAAATGATTAAAGTTTGGCAGAGTTAAATGGTATTTGAAAATGGGGTGCTAAAATGTGAAACATCAGCAGGTAGTAACAGGAGGCACCGCCATTCCCACCTGTGTTAAAATTCTGCCTTTGAAATTTATTTAAAGTGACCTCAGCTATTGCCCATTCTCTTTTTGCTCATTCCAGGATAGGTCAACAGGGGTAACAGAACAGCACAGCGTTTAAGTATTGCAAAGAACTAATGTTTAGGGATAGCTCTGAATCAAACTGAAAATTCACATACACATGAAAGCATCTACCAGCTAATTCCTAGAGTACTTGATGAGATAAAAATGCATGTTTACAAATGAGATATGGCTGGGAACATGTCTGTAGTACAGAAGCAGTTGCTACACCTTTAAGCAGATTTAGACAGATGTATCCTTTGTTGTGAATGCTCATTCAGTGCCATCGAAATGCAAAGTTATCTGCTGTGACTGTGGTATAATGAAGGTGCTCTAAACATTGTCAGTAGCATGTACAGATGTGTAAAATGCCAGCTATGAAGAAAAAAAAATGCATGTTTCATGCAAAGGTATGTAAATAAACGGGGAGCTTCAGTGCTATGAAATGAGCCTGTCTGTGCCTATAGAGATGAGGAAGTTAATCCTTCCCATCCAGGGAGGCTGTAGTTTAAAAGTCAGCCTTCCAAAGTCTTGCTGTTAATGGTGCTGCTTAGACAGAGCACTTAGTTCTGCTGGCTTTTTTTCTGTGATAATTCACCTCCAGAGCTATATTATAGATCAGTCACTCTGAATCAATAATATTTGCATGCACTTATGTGTAGTTCATGCTAAGGAGGGTAAGCTAGAGCTAATTAAGCTAAAACATCATTTGTACACTTGGCAGCTCCCTGTTAACTTTGAACAGTCCAGTACATAAAAGCATAAGGATCAAAAGATCTAGAACTGAAATAGTGAGGACAGCTGATTTTTAAATGGAATGACTATAAAAGTCAAGTGCCTCATGAAAGCATATGGGTTTCTACAAAGCTAAATGACAGATCTTGCTAATACCAAAATGCAGGCAATAAATTACCCACAACCACCCGATAGTTCTCAGATCTCTCTAACTATATCTGATGCCTCCCATGTATTTAAAGGCCAAAATAATTCTTTTCCAGAACAGTAGGAAGAACAACTTGATAGATATCTATTCTTTGTTTGATCACAAGTGAGAACAAAGATCAGCCTCCATGCTAATCAGGGTTTCCTGGCCTGGGAAAAGATCATTTTTTTGATCAGCCTGATTTATTTTATTTAAGATCCTTGCATCAGGATACCAGATACCCATACCAAGCTGCAGCTATATTTTGTTCCCTTCTAGAAAAAGTGACAGAATCAACATGCTTTGAAGTAAATTAAGTAAAATGCATATGCAATTCTATAGGCCCTAGATTTGGGGGAGAGGATGTACATTCATTGTGTCTGCATTTGTATATGGTACACTTACAGGTAAAGAGCCTGTCCTTATCCCTTGAAGATATTTAGAACCCATTTGTACATAAACTATTTAACTCTTCTGAACCTAACCTAAATTTGTCATCTCTCCGTAGAGAACTTACAGCTTTATCTCTGTATTCCAGAGCTGTCTCATTCTGCTCAAAATAAAATTGGTCTGTCTTCCAAGTCCTGTGGTTGTCTGACCATCAGCTTGAACTGAACAGGGCTAAAACAGAGCTTGTAATCTTTATATCCAAGCTACAACTCTGACATATCCTTCTTCAATCACTATGGACAACACTGCAATTCCTGTTACTTAGGCCAGTAACTGGAGCATCATACTTGTCCTGGGTCCTCACAGTCACATTATACCTAAATCCTGCAAGGTTGCTTTGTTCACTTGGTTTTTTTAAAAATCTTGGATATAGCCTCTTCAATCCTGCCCACATAGCTAAAATGCTCATCCAGAGACTGCTCATCTCACATCTTGATTACCACAGCATCCTTTTTACTGGCACTGCAAATGTATTTTGCTCTGTCCATATCCATCTAGATCATTGCTTCCAAGGCTATTTTCCTAGCTTGCTGCTTTAACCACGTCCTTGCAGGACAAATACAGACAGTGGAGTTTAATTTGGGCAACACGGAATTCCCTTATAGCTCATTTACACCAAATAAATGAGGGTACCCTGTTCTATTTCACACAGCTTGTTTCCTTCTCCTAAAACACCTAGGTCAGTTCACATTCACTTCTTGCACCTTCTACTTCTTTCTCCAGTCTGGCTTGTGGTGATTCACCCCTTGTGCTTTTTGAATGAGCAACCAATGTGCTTTTCTCTGTTCTTTTTATACACAAACGACATGGTCAGAAGGGTTTCACAGAGCTGCTTCATTGTTCTGCTTCAACACCTAAATTGCCATCATCTGTACAAAAATCAAATTATGTTGTTGGTGTGTGATGCTGCCACTGATCACATTGACAAATATTACTTCCTGAGCTTCTCTCCTCTGCATGAGAGCACATCAAGTTTTTCCTTAAGCACAGATTGTGTGCTCCTTGGGGTAAGGGCTATGTTTGAGACATGATTAATGGCATAGAGCACCCACTTCTTGCTACTAAGAAATAAATATAATATGCTGTATATATGTTCCTATTTTGGTGTTCTGTGACCTTCAGTAGTGTTTCTAGAATAATGCCTCAGCGTTAACAAGCATGAAAAATTGAACATTTTCAACATATATGCTTAGAGGATTGTGCTTACAATTTATAGATACAGTAGCCATGAATAATATAGTGTTTGTATGGACAGGTAGAGAAAATATTTGGAGAGAGAAGAAAACCTCTCTCTAATAGTATGTATAATAGTTCTTTAACTACTTTATGATTTTCAGTATCAAATTCTATAAAAGCAATTATTATGAATCTCAAGAAAACATTTTTTTCATTAAGGAGAGGAGAGAAGAGAGACAGAAAACTTAGATCTTTTGCCAGCATTCACTACAATCTTCAACTAATCTGATCTGGGGAAAAATCCAAAATTAATACTGTCAAACTGAGCAGCAGATGTTGAAAGAGAATCAGGCACTGCAAGAAAATTGATGTGCCAGTGAAAATTAGACAGACAGGAAATTCTCACTAAATAAAACCCAGCAGGTTGCAGGGACTCAAAAAGATTAGTTTAGATTATCTAGCCAGTTCATTTTTGTGTTACCATATTAATGGGGTTTTTCCTTTTTTTCACTTGTCATATACATATTTGCATAGCAGAAAGAAGTCTATATGCTATTTTAAACTTCTGCAAAACACCGTTTCTCTATACACTCAAGACTCAGCCAGATTGGCTTCATCTTACTTGCAAGACTTTCTACATTGTCTTCCAACTTGTCAACACTCACTTCTCTTCCACAGCCATTGTTTGCCTTTGTATCTGAGTGCAGACAAAGAGGCTTCAGCTGATTGTTTGCAAGAATATGAAATAAATTTACATTCATCAGGGTAATGGGTTTCCATTTCCAGAGGCTAAGCCAAGAAACAGCTGAATTTAGAAGCAGGCTTGTTTGCAGGGTGGCTACAGCAGCATCCGTCTGTAAGTGGTTATGCACAGCATAGGCAATTTTAGGGTATAGAGTTTATGTTATCCCTGGATTGTTCAGACAAGAGCAGAAATATTGGAATGGTGTCTGCAGATTTGAAGTCTGTTTTGCCACCTCCAGCTGCTAGGCCTCTTGTTTAAGTTGGTAAACCAGATGTGATTAGGTCAAACATTTTTGAGCCAAAAGCTTGACAAACATAATAATTTGAAAACCAACAAAAAAGACTAATCTTCTGTGTCTTCTAACTCATCTCATGTTTTCTCTCAGATAGCAGCTGCTGCTTTAAGTTGCATGCAGCATTATTATTTTTGTTTCCCTGGTTTGACTCATTTCTTTTGGAAATAGATCTCTTAGCTTTATTTTGGCAAGCAGAATTCTGGCCTGACTGTGGATTTTTCTCCCACTCTCACTCACTCACACATGCTTTCCTTCCTTTGCTGCTTTTCCAGCTTTTTAGCTGTTCCTCTCTCTGCTGTACTTGTTACAAGCATAGGAGGCTCATGCTTTAGCATGTCCTGGTACCTATGTAGTGCCTCTGTTAACACTTCAACAAATTAGGGCATGTTAAGAGATTTTGTTTTCAGGGAGGTGAAAACCAACTAAAACAAAATTAAAAATTTCACCATTTCCTTGTGTGTGTGAGAACTGTGAAAGGAAGACTGGAACTGTGGTTAAATGGAACTGTTGCTGGTTTGGACAGGAGAATTAGAAGTATAGAATCAACCAGGTTGGAAGAGGCCTCAAAGATCATCAAGTCATTACTAGACCATGGCACTAAGTGCCACAGTACAAATACAGCTGCTGTATGTAAGCCAAGCCCCTTACCAGATGACTAACTTTTCATTTGGGATGGATTCAGATAGGTGAGCAGCAGAATGCAGACTATTGCACTGGCAAATTTCTGAGCTTTCCTGTCCCAGTTTGACCACTCTTTTGTCTTCTTAGGATCTGTATGAGTGCGTGTTGTAGTAGTGCAGATGTTGATATGCCTTGCCAGAGATGGAGACAGGAATCCACACGGAATTGTGTACAGTTTTCCCTTGGAGACAGCAAAATGGAAGTATTTAATCAGTGAGATATGAGTAGGGACTGTGCCACTGCACCAGTAATTGCTTATCAGTGCAAGAGCACAGGGAGCTTTTCCTGGATACTCCTTTCCTGGAGACTTTTGCATACATACTGTGCCAACAGCATCCTACTATCTCTATTATCTGATAATTATCTGCAAGTTTCTCTTGAATGCCAGAAATTATTCCCCTGTAGATTCAGCTACATGCCAGGTCCATGAAATTTAGAACAACCTTTAGAAAAAAAACTTAACAAAAAAAAAATAAAGCAAAAATCACAAAGAGAGGCTAATCCCTGTGTTTAGAGTCAAAGGATCCCATAGGAGTAAGGAACAACTAAGAAGCAAATCCAGATCTTATTGGGGTTCCAAGAAAGTTTCACCAGGATTCTTCCCAGTTCTTCTCTCCCTCTCTGGCTTTGGATAGCAGCAAAGGCAAACATGGCAGGTTTTATTAAAAAGCTGATATAACTCACCTCTGGCTTTGGATAGCAGCAAAAGCAAACATAGGGGGTTTTATTAAAAAGCTGATATAACTCAATGAGTCTCATAAAAACAAAGCAAACCAAAAAAAACCCCTAACAACCTAGGAACTGTATTTTAGTTTTTATGAAGTGGAGTCCCATCTTAGTTCTACTAATTGTTAAATGTTGTGAAATTTTAGGCTCAGATCTGAGTTTTTCCTTTCGATAAGCCTGAATCAGCAAGAAACAGAGATGATGTAAGAACAAAGAACTTTAGGGCAGCTGTAGGTACTCACAGGGTAACACAGCCTAAAGCAGGTCATTCTGAAAACTCTTTGCCAGACAATCAGGTTCTGAAGGTGCTGTCAGGCTTGGAGAGTGGCCGAATGAATAGATGGTACCAATGCTTTCGTCATTACAGTATGTTTTCTTGAGTTGATTACAACCTGGTGGAGCTGCTGGGTAAGTTAATGAATTTAGTGGGGTAGGGAGAATACTGGTGAGGGAACGGCACAGTTTTTATGTATTCAGCTTCCAATATCAAAACAGATCTGATTTTCCCAGTCTGAGATTCAGGCCATTGAGTGCAGAACAGAGCTGACTGGAAAAGCATATATTTTTCTTAAAGTGTTGCTTTGTGTTAAGGATGCACTTAACTCTTTTCCCAAACTGGTACTTCTTGCCGGTTTTATTAGCACTCCTAGCTCCCTAAATAAGATTGGAGTAAAGTAAGGAAGCAAAATTTCTTTGACAAATACGTCAGCTAAATGTCTGTCTTTTTCCCTGAAGAAGGTTATAATGTGGTTTTTTTTCTGATCTGCAGAGGAACTGAAATGATACATGAGCACTTAGCAATAAACATTTTTAATGGAGACCCCTATCCCCAGCCTAATTTCTGCCCTCAGTGATATTACATTAATCAATACTAGTGACATTCCTAGTGGTTTCATTGCACCCTGTGAACAATTTTGCTGCTTGGAATTAAAGAAACGTGCCTTGAGTATATTTTGATACTCAGATTTAATAACAGGGGATCCAATATTGATTTTAATGGGAAATGGTGTGTGTGTATGTGTGCACACATCTGTGTTTTCTGTGCGCCAGTTTCCCATGCACTGACTGGTCATGCTCAGTCCAGCACTTCTGTTATAATACTGAAAGATTATCAGAAATGGTACAAATCATGGCAAGAGTGATGAGAGGAAAGTGATTAACTGCCTAATATGACCTTGTTTCCCTGCAAAAATATATACAAATTCCCCATATGTCACATTCAGTGTTACTCACATTCATGCAGTTTCTACCAAGAATTCTTGGCAATGTGAATATTCACAAAATTGAGTCTGCAACACTATCTGTCAAATGATAGTGTCATTCTTTGTTTGGCTGTGTTCAGGTCTTAAATCTGGGCTACTGAAGCCAATATTTGTAGCTACTTGCAATTCCTTTTTTGAGTGAAATGCACCCATGGGCAAACAGGAAAGTGGAACCTTAAACATGCAAATGAGATCTGTGGGCTTGGAATAGGGTTTCTGCTGGTCATATTTGCAATTATTCAAAATCACATTGTTGAACTTGATTTTCAGTGAAACGTACTACTTTACCAGCAGCCAGAAAGAGACAGATCTGCTAGTCAAACCATTTCAAGCCATTTTTAGAGGGTTTAGAATGGGCCATTAGGACTGCTGGGCAGCTCAGTCCTGGGAATAGTCTTTGCATGGTGTCTTGCTTTCACCTACAAAGAAACAAAGGGCTTTGAGTGGGTCCTAACTTTTAGCTGAGCTTCATCAAGACAGAAGTGGAAAATAATTTCAAAAATCTCTAGAAGCCTTTTCAGGACAGTATTTGAGTAATTTAAGATTTTTTTTTTCTCAAATCATGTTAAATGCTAACACAAGCCACAGAACAGAAATGTTTATATGTGCTTAGTCACTCCCTATGGTTCAAGAAAAAAAATATGTATCTGACATTCACAGAAAATTCAGCCTGAATATTTCACAGGCTTGTGAATTGCACTGTTTAAGGAAAGGTTAGGGGTTCTTGAGTTTAGAGGAAGACAAATTAAGAAAGAAAATTTAAGTGGCTGGTCAACTTTAGTTTCTAATAGTTCATAAGTTTCCATATAATAAACACACCTTTTCTTTTCCTTTTTTTTTTCTAAATTGAGAGCAGATTATTTCTTGGCATATGGGATCTGAAGGTTCCCATGTGTGTTCTTCAAGTAGCTTTCCATTAAACAATGTACATTTATTGGGACACTTTCATACAGTTCTCCAAAGTCCTGCTCACTGATACGTATCAGGTCAACACACTCTTTGAGTGGGTCAGAAAAATATCACTGCCTTTCTTTTCCCACTACATGATGACATGGGAGCAGACAAGGAGCACTGTACTGAAGCTGATGATCTTTCACAGGCATGTGGCCTTAGACCCTCTGCTTTCTGTGTAGGTTAATAGAAACCTCTTCCTGCAGGTAACAGCCTTTTTACGTAAGGGCATTTTTTGTTATTAGTAACAAAACCAGACATTCAAAAGCTATATCTATATAAATTACTACAGACTGCTCCTATAAAAAGTACTTAAATTAAAATATAGCATGAATAACTATTTGCTTTAATAGCCATACCTTACATTTATTAAACATGTTTCCAGTTACCAAACCTTCCTGTGACTTTTCTCAGCCATAAGCTTTCAGCAAAAAGGACTATAGCCATAATATATGTACCTCCATCATATAGATAAAGTGTTTGTATTCAATTTCAAAACTATTTAAAAATGATCACACAATGAGAGTGCATAAATCTCTGGAGTTTGCAGTATCACACTACATTTACACAGGATTTGTAAAGGGGCTACATTCGATATTAATAAAATTACATAAAACCTTATTAAATCACAGGATTTTTGCTACTATGGAGATAAAGAGTGCTATTGTAAGCAATATTTACAGATGTACCTTTGTATATAGGCTGAGAGCTTGAGATCAATCCACAGATTTTTTGATAATACATAGCACAGACTGACTTCTAGGGAAGCAAATTTGCCATTTTCCAAGACACCTATAGAGCAAGACATTTGCATCCTGAGGGCCCCAGGTAACACTTGTTCTGTATTTGTTGCTGTTGTATTGTGGAAGCAGCAGGAGCTGCCACTGAGAGAGGTTGAAGTATGTTTGTCCATGTTGGAGAAACCAGGGATATGGGAGGGATAGTTACCACCCAGTCAGGATACAGCCAGCCTGTACCTGTGGCTCTGGGTCTGCTTACCCAAGGCATTCTGGTGTCTGAACACACAGGCATAACCAGTATTTTACTGTAAACTGTAAAAATAAAGAAACTAAACTCTTCTTCATGAATCCTGTGAATTGGAAAAGGTCTAATGTTTCATTCTGGCAAGTGAATTTAGACATAGAGAAACATCTTCCAACAATAAAGATAATTATGCACTAAAACTGATTACCTGGGGATGCTGCAGGAAGTGGAACATCAGAGGCTTTCAAGATCATGATGGACAAATGGCTCTCAGGCACAGCAGAAGAAGGGATGATCTTGTGATTTGGCCTGGGGACAAGATTAGAATGCTCTCAGTCTTTTGTTGTTTCTGTTCTGTGAGTTCTGGCCCAAGAAAGACAAGCACGCAGCTTGCATTGAAAGCCCATCTCCCTTTCCTCTTCCTCACTCCTAGCTCTGCTAAATCAACAGCTGGTGATGTTGGACAGATGTGTATTTACATATACACAAAAGGGACACAAAAGGATTTGGGCCCTCACATTGTAAAACACAGCTCCAAAAAGTTAAGAGGAGAGCAGCGCATGTAATGACACTGATTGTCAGGAGATGAGGGAAATTAGTGCTGCTTAGCTTGAAACTTGAGTCAGCAGAGCTGATCCAGAAAGCAGTGGCTGGTCTGGTGCCAGCAGTAAAACAGGCCCCGTCAGGGTCACTTTTCCTCCTCAGACCCAGAGGCTCACAGAAGAGGTGACTCTCTCTGGGAGCACAAGGAATCACAGAGCATCTGCTCTGCCCACACCATCTGGGCCAGGAGCACGCACCAGAGCCGGAGCAGACACAGCTGCTCCCAGCAGTGTGGGGCTGGTGAGGACATCACCACGGCCCTTCCCTCACCCCCACAGAGCATCTCTGAGCTG